>NW_010223562.1:0-15860 GCF_000690775.1 Eurypyga helias | reverse complement strand
ACCATTTTATGAATCTATGGTTTTGTGATTCTTATCGTAGGTTTTACATTTATACATGTACAGAAAGGAGGGGACAGACACCCACAATGTATGTGGGGAGAGTGACTACGTCAGGAGAAAGAAAATTATCTGTGAATTCTGAAACTGAATTATTTTGAGCATGATGCAAAGTTTTTAGTGCTCAGAGTGATTTCATGTACCAAGCTGTTTTTATTAGCTGCACAGGGTCATAATAAGAAGTAAATGGGTTGATACTGGGGCCTGGTTCATGCCCATCTGCAGCAACAAAAGTGTCTGAAGGCTGAAGATACCTTCACTTACGTAATTCTCCATTGAGTGAAAGACAAGGGAAGATGACTTGAGGGCCCTTGTTTGGGGATGGGCGAGAAGTCCAGGAGATTTACTGGTTGAACTTGGAGAATTAATTGTCTTCACTTCGTATCTCTGCCCTGTTTCCTTTTCTGTGGTTTAGCCAGTTCTGGGATAATACAAAACATTTCATAGTTGTTGAAATCTTACGTAAGACATTTATTTCTCCCTTCTACAACCTAATGTAAATTGTGTAGGTTAGGGAACGAACAGTATTATATCTGAATTGGATTTTCTGGCACACTTTCTGGAACTACTCAATCAACAGGCTAGTTCTTGAGCAGATGACACTGCGCATCTGGATGGTCTGGTTTTCGGTGGTGGTGGTTTGTTTCTTCTAGAAATCTGCCTCCAGCTTGGAATCCATTTAGAAATAATCAAGCCAATAGTCAGTGGAGAAAAAAGTGTTCTTCAAGAAATGTGTCCTGTTCCAGAGTGTACTCTGTGCTATAACTTGACATTTTTCTGGCATGTTGGTATTGCTAGTCTGACAACAAATCTGGCTTAACAAAATGGAGCCAAATATCTTCCTTAGGAGTACCCCCAGGGGACTGTAATAAATTGCCTGGGAATGTAATTCCAGGCTCAAAGGTCAGAGTATGTGGTTCAGAAGGTAAAACCTTCTGCTCTTCCTGCTCCTTCTTGATCGAGGTCTACAAGCATTCCAAGGAGAAGGATTGGAATTTGTAGGATTTATAAATGGGCCTGTTTTCATTAAAAATTATGTTTGATTGATGACTTACGCTGTTACTGTTAATTATGTCTGTCTAATCAGCACAGTGTTTCTGGAGTAAATTCTGAGAGTAAGAGTGCCTCACCAGAAGAATATTTGATCTGAAAAGAGTCAATTGGATTTTCATTCCCATGATTCTGTTCAGGTCTTTTTTTGCAAGGGTTTTTTTTAATAGTGTGTCCAACAGCACAATATGGTCTTTGAGCCTTGTATCAAAATTTTAAAAACTGTTAAAACTGTTTCTTCTCTTTTTTTTTTTTTTTGGCATGGGGTTGTTTTGGGATTCTTTGGAGGTTTTTGTTGTTGTTGTTGTTTTGTTTTTTACTGCTGAGCTCATACTCAGCCGGCAGACGTGTGTTCTGGAGACAGAGGAGAGATGCACATTTGCTATTGATTGTACAGTATTTACCACATTGTCTACTTAAGTAGAAGAAATGGACAATTTGACAACTGCAGGACACTTCAATTACTTTTATTAGTATATAAACCAATTTCTCTTTAAAACACCCTGGGAGTGGAGTAATGGCCCATGTTTGTCTGCATTGTTGTGACACTTCTCTCTATACTCCATGAAAAATACAGTAAAACCATTTTTTTTTCTAACTGTTCTTTTTTGTTGACTTGTTAATGCCATTTGAATATTGCTGCCTCCTTAAATTGAACAAATATTCGGCAGGTTTTTATTGCTTTAAGTCCAGCTGTTTTTTTTCTTAACTCTTCAGCCTTTTCCCACATCTGGCATTTCAGTATTGATTACAAGAAAATGAGATGCTCTCAGAGATCCTATTCATAGGTAACTTATGTGCATACACTTGCATAAATGTGTGCATGTCCTACATTTCCACTTAGGTTTAAAGAAGAAGTCAGAATCAGTTGCAAGTACCTCAGAAGATGAAGATGAAGTTGAAAAACAGAAGGTAAAATGGTTTAAAATGTTACGAGTCACAGATGTTGCAATGCCCGAATTCTGCAGATATTTGTTATTTGAGTGGAACTACTGAATTCCATAGGATGACGATAGAATTAAACTGTATAATTTTAATAGTGAGAGGTTTTGGAATAAAAACTACCCAAGAAGAATGGTAGGTGGTCCATGCCTTGATGCCTTAAGATTGTGCCATGATATACTTCTGGAAGATGGTAGTTGAACACAGCTCAATAGAGCTAGGCATGCTGAAGTGTAAGGGCACAGAAGCCACACCGGTTAGTCCCTCTAGCTTTAAAGCTGTCCTGATGGGTCTGTGTGCGGGATGGTGCTGAACGTTTACTCTTAGCATCGGCATTGCACGAAACATTTGTGTCTTCAAACCTTGTCCTGTAGACGTTTAACATTGAATTGTTTGCTACCGTATGCTTGCTTTTCATTCTTTCTCAGGACAAGTTAACTAAATAAATGTATTAAATTCATGTGTGTTAACTTTGGTTTTGCTATATAAATATCAGTATAAAATTGTATCTGTTCATGATTTTAAGTTAACGCAGTTTTCAGATGTTTCAGTGTGGGTACTTAGACCTGATAAAAAGGAAATCAACTATTGTATTTAATATTACACCTCAGAATCTTAAAAGAATGTTGCTATGGATTAAATAATACTGCCCCAGCAGTCCTATTTCCAGTCATATGTATGTAGACTGGAGCACCTCTCCTAGGAAGAAAGGCTGAGAGAGTTGGGCTTGTTCAGCCTGGAGAAGAGAAGGCTCCGGGGAGACCTTATAGCACCTTCCAGTGCCTGAAGGGGCTACAAGGAAGCTGGGGGGGACTTTTTACAAGGGCCTGTAGTGACAGGACAAGGGGGAACGGGGTTAAATTGAAAGTGGGGAGGTTTAGATTGGATCTCAGGAAGAAGTTCTTCCCGGAGAGGGTGGGGAGGCACTGGACCAGGTTGCCCAGAGAAGCTGTGGATGCCCCATCCCTGGAAGTGTTCAAGGCCAGGCTGGATGAGGCTTTGAGCACCCTGGTCTAGTGGAAGGTGTCCCTGCCCATGGCAGGGGGGGTGGAACTAGATGGTCTTTAAGGTCCCTTCCAACCCCAACCAGTCTGTGATTCTATGACTCATACAGACTTTCTTAATGAGACGCTATCTTTCCCATAGAAAACTTAATTTCGTTGTGTACATGAACTGTCTTGTTTTGTAACAGGCTGAAATGGCCCTGCTGATGATGGATGATGAGGATGACAACAGAAAACATTTTAATTATAAGAAGATTGTGGAACAACAGAATTTGAGCAAGAAGAAAAAGAAACTTCTAATGAAAAAGAAAGAATTACTAGAAGATGACTTCCAGGTAATGGCGTACTCTTGATTTTGAGGCTTAGGTAGAACCTTTGTTAATATCAGTTATTTTCAGGACATACTTGGTGCTTTCCTGTCCTTCTCCTCCCTTACTCTCTCTGAAGGAGATGAACTTGAACTAGATCTACCTTTTTAGGGAGTTACAGGCTGTAACCATTCGAAAACCAAGAAACCCTCAGATAGGATGTAGAAGGAAACCGACTCATGCTCTGTGTAAAATACCAAGATACCATTTATACAGGGCCTTGCACATCTCATGGCCCAAAGTACTCACTGGTGTGTTTGTTGGGATGGTCACCCCCTGCAGCTTTTGTCCTGGTCAGTTCCCAACAACAAACCTTTCCTTGGCTGCCGAGAGGGGCATACGCAGCATTTGTACCAGCCCTCACTTGTCTCTTTTACCAATAATGTCTTCTGGCTCTCTGCTTCACACTCCCTGGGATTTTGTGACTGGAGCAGTTCCAGGAATGGTGAACAGTCTCAGGAACTGTGACTCCTTAAGCAGCTCATTGTGTTTTAAACGTTTTGCTGTCATGGGTAAAGGTTGCTGAAAATAAATCCTCTGTTTCTGCCTTCAGGTAAATGTTGCTGATACAAGATTCCAAGCCATGTTCACTTCTCCCCTGTTTAATTTGGATCCTTCAGATCCAAATTTCAAGAAGACAAAAGCAGTAGAAAAGATCTTGGAAGAGAAAGCTCGCCGAAGAGAAGAAAAGGAGCAAGATCTTAAGGGAGGAAGCAAGGGGCAGGAGAATAAGAAGGCAAAGAAAGGAGAGGTTGCTAAGAAAGCCATAGATCCTGCCTTGTCAATGCTAATAAAATCTGTCAAAAATAAAACCGAAGAGTTTCAGGCAAGGAAAAAGCAGAAATTCAAATAACTGGACTTTGGGTTTACTCAGACTTTACTTTAGTCTCAGTTCTAACTGGCAACGTCTATTAAAGTTACTCCAGCCTGCTGTGATTCCTATCGACCTAAAAATTCCCAGAAAGTCACTTAATTATGGTGGTGAGTTTTTTGAAGTAACTAGAGCAAAAAAACCACTCTTCTGGCACACCAAACTCTGTTTCGTGCCATTATTAAGAAACTATGCCTTGAAACCGTGTAAGGAAGGAATTGATGGTTTAGGGGCAGTGTGTTTTGTCTCCTGCTGTCTCTTAAAGACAGTGGAAGTGCTGAAGTTGGCTGCCAAAAGTAGTTGTAATTATGGTTGTATTCATAGTAAGAAACACTTCTGCGGAGGTTTGTTGCTGAGACTAAGTGGTCTTTGTGGGTTTAATTCCACAGAAGTTTGCAAAACGTATCTCTGTTGATAAAACCAGGAGAAATATAACTAAAAACAGAAGAAATTTTATATACAGTTTTTTGTATATTTTTAAAAGATTATGTATGTGCTTCATTAATTTCTCCTATAAATACTTGAAGACTTCCTGGATAATGGAACTAATTAACACAAATATTGCCATTTAGAAGCGTTTCGTTAATAGACGTTAGAAATAAATGTTTCAGTTTGCCCGAAGGAATTTTGGGCACTCTAGCTGTGTTTCCTCCTCCTGTGCCTAGATGGAGTTAAGTCAAATAAAACTTTTGGATGTTAACATTGCATTCCCATGAACACAGTTACTTGTACAGAGTTTTCCAGCAGTGCCAGTGTTAAAAAAAGAAGAATAAAGACAGAAATCCGAGGCAGATATAGATGGCCAAACAATGGCGTGTCTGAAATTGTTAGCGTCGGTGATGAAGGTATCAATGGTGCAGGAGAAACTACAGGAGGTGAGAAAAGATCTTCCTTCCCTGAGCGTGGGGATTGATTTGTCTGAAGTTTTGGGTTGGTTTGGGGCTTTTTTTGGAAGTGTTTGCTGTATCAGCTCTAATGGAAAGATAACGTTGTATCAAAAATGAATGAAAATTATAGAAACAAGGAGCCGAAAGGTAATTTGTCATTTTAAAGAAGCATTGTTAATTTCTAAGGTATTCTCATTTAAACAAAGATTTCCATTAAAACAGAGGTTGGAAACTGGATGGTCAAACCTCGTGTTTATATGAAGTAAATGTATCTCCGTAGGTAAAGGAGCTTACAGAAGACAGATGCAGCGCATGAGGGGACGTATACCTAATGGCCAAAGGAGTTAAAGGGTGAAAGACAGGTGGGGATGGGTTTTGCACGAGTGCCTTGCAACAACATGCCAGAGGAATATGTGCAGACCTCAAACATTTAAAAGGTAATCGCTCTTCATAGACACTTGAACACCTTCTGATCAACCTTCAAGTAGCTAACGGAAAAAGTTGAGGAGATGCTCCAGTTGTTTGTGCATACCTTTGATCCCGCTTCAGTGGCTTCGTAGCCCTTCCTGCAACACGGCAGGACCCAGCAAACCCAACGTTTTGCAGTGTGAAATGACCAGCTGCGATGGAGAACAGGGAAAGCCTATCCCACTGGAAGCTGCTGCGCATGGGTGTACAGTGGAGAGCAGTACACAGAGTCACAGAGTGGAAGGGGCTGGAAGGGACCTCTGGAGATCATCTAGTCCAACCCTCCTGCCAGAGCAGGATCCCCTACAGCAGATACCACAGGAGATCACACAGGCCGAGTACAATGATACTCAGCTAGACACAAACTGATATAAAAAGAAGGACAGAGATATGCTTTGGGATACAGGATTTTCCACCAAGGGAAGTGTCCCTGCATCAAACAGGAGAGATGATCGTTACCACCTAAAAAATTGTTGTGCCACACAGAAGTGTGTGCGTCCACGTCTGATGCAGGTGAAACAGTGAAATGGGAAGCTAAGAACTTGTCTGCAGTGCAGTTTCTTAAGCCTGGCACATATGATTTCCAGGAACACAGTAGTGACACCAGACTGAAAGGGTAGAATTCGGACATGCCATGTTTGAGTACAGGTTTTTCTAAGTGTAATTCATTGTATGGCTGATACATTGCAGGCATGCGAGATGCACTAGGGACAGGAGCTTGAACAGAGTGCGATACAGAGTTGGACGTACTGACATTAGTGGTGATGGAAGGACAAGCGTTCCTGTAGGAAATGCATAGATGATTGGACACCTGAGAGCAGAACCCAAAGGCCTGAACAGAAGTCGAAGGAAGGACCCACCTAGCCCAGAGTCTGGTCTCTGATGGCAAGCGGTAACAGGAGGTGCTAGTGGTGCTGGTTTGTTAGATGATCTGTGGTTCGTAATTGGTTTTGGCATTGCTTTCAGACAGCCCAGAGTCTGGTCTCTGATGGCAGGTGGTAACAGGAGGTGCTAGTGGTGCTAGTTTATTAGAAGGTCCGTCGGGAAGTTCGTAATTGGTTTTGGCATTGTTTTCAGATACAGCTTCGTTAGGAGTAATTGTAGGTATGTACTTTGTAAAAGCGCACTTGCATAGCTGTAGCAACAACGGAGCGTTTCATGCAGTGTGCGCTGGCAGCCCAGAAAGCCAACCGTATCCTGGGCTGTATCCGGAGAAGTGTGGCCAGCAGGTCGAGGGAGGGGATTCTGCCCCTGTACTCTGCTCTGGTGAGACCCCACCTGGAGTGCTGCGTCCAGCTGTGGAGCCCTCAACATCAGAAGGATATAGACTGGTTGGAGCGAGTCCAGAGGAGGGTCAGGACGATGCTCCGAGGGCTGGAGCCCCTCTGCTATGGGGACAGGCTGAGAGAGTTGGGCTTGTTCAGCCTGGAGAAGAGAAGGCTCCAGGGAGTCCTTATAGCACCTTCCAGTGCCTGAAGGGGCTACAAGGAAGCTGGGGGGGACTTTTTACAAGGGCCTGTAGTGACAGGACAAGGGGGAACGGGTTTAAATTGAAAGTGGGGAGGATTAGATTGGATATCAGGAAGAAGTTCTTCCCAGAGAGGGTGGTGAGGCACTGGGACAGGTTGCCCAGAGAAGCTGTGGATGCCCCATCCCTGGAAGTGTCCAAGGCCAGGCTGGATGAGGCTTGGAGCAACCTGGTCTAGTGGAAGGTGTCCCTGCCCATGGCAGGGGGGTTGGAACTGGATGGTCTTTAAGGTCCCTTCCAACCCAAACCGTTCTGTGATTCTGTGTTTCCATGCTGTGTTGGTGCATCTACCAATTCTGAAACCAGTCTGTGATTCTATGTTTCCGTGCTGTGTTGGTGCACCAACAGTTTTTTTCTGAGGCCGGGTCCACAGGCAGTGTCCCATAACTTTAAGAATTTGTGCGGAAAATCAAGTTTGGTGGGGAATGAAGGCGAGAAGCCGCTGTCTCTTGAATCCTCTAACCCTGCCAATTTCTACCAAACGCCTCTGTCTGACACATTCGGTGTGTGTGCCCTTCAAAAGGAGCATTCCTTGTTAGTGCACAAGCAGTAGCCGTAGCCTGTCCTCTAACCCTGCCAATTTCTACCACACGCTTCTGTCTGATGCATTCGGTGTGTGCGCCCTTCTAAAGGAGTGTTCCTTGTTCGTGCATGAGCAGTAGCCATACCCTTCTGTCCTATTTCCTGGCAGCAGTTTCACAGAGTCACTGAAGTTAACCAGTGTTTTGGTTTCAGCTCGGTGCTTTTGTAACGTCGCTGCTGGAAACCCAGGCGTGGCATTGGTGAATCTCTGCTCCTCCAGAGCACCCAGAAATGCTGAACGACTCACTGGTACAGACCTCTAACAGAACTTGCGTACTTCTGCAGTGCAAGTGCCCTTTACAGTAACTTTGCTGGAGGACTAATTAAAAAAGGTTATGCAATTAAAAATTAATGATCAGTGCTGACTTCTTATTGAAATTAGGTGGTGCAAGTTATGTCATACCTTTTCTTCAGAGGGTAGCCTGCTAGCTACCTTCTTCGGTGGAGGCATCTGAAGCCGCTCGGACGTGCCTGCTGGTGATGCGGAGCTTGCCCTTTGAAACCGTAGCAAGACAAAACGCATAAAAATACGAATGCAACCTTTTTTAACTATCACTTAGAAATATAGTTTGCTGAGTGGCGGTGTGTGCTTGATGTCGTGTCAATACCTCGTGTGTGCTGAATGTATCTAATCAGATGTTGTTGTTCTCAAGTTGCTGAGTCCAGAGGGGGCATCTGGCTTGGGAAGAATTGCAGGAGCTGTCCCAGCATGCTGCTTAGAGGGGAGTTTTTGGTCTGTTTATAACATTTTGGGGTCTAAATACACTTATTTTTTAACCTTCTTTTTTGCAGCAAAGTTAGTAACCACTAAGTGTTAATGGCTCAATACTCGTTGTCTAATCTCCCTAATTCCAGAATAATGCTAATCACGTCTGAAGCGATTTCTTTCTGCATTTCCAGCAGAAGCAGATTTTGGAAGTCTGGTAAGAAGTTGTCATGTCTCACCTAGAGTTCCTTGCAATTCGGCACCCTTGTTGTAAACAAAACAAAGCATGGTTTTCACCATCTCATCCGTTTAAATGTGAAAACAGCATCGAGGAGTTCGAACCTCTCAACTTTAGAATGTGAATTTAATTTCCCTTTCACTATATGTCATGTAACCAGCGAAAGTGATGCAGTTAAGTGAAATAACACATTAAAACCCAGGACAGAACTAATTTTTCTAGCAGCTTAGGGAGGTCTGGTATAAAGTAGTTTGCTTCCAAGTTGGCAGCTGTCAGAGCACGTGCTAGAGTATAAGCCAGACATTTAAAGATCTAATATTACAAGTAAAAATCACAGGAGAATTTGATTTACTTAAAACCCGAGAAAGATCAGACAACCAGTGGTGAACAGCCACGTGTATTGTCTATTATTCCTTCCTTCTAAAAATTAAATACATTATTTCCAATTAATAGCAAGTTGTCTTTTTGTTCTTTTCCCATTTCAGTAGTGTCCAAAGATACCAGTAAGTTGTGCTGTTACATACTTTTGTAGCAAACAAAACAACCAAACATTTTTTTTAAATTCTTAAAAACTTACATGTGTTTAAAAACTACTACTTAGGTGCTTGTGCACTTGTCCTAAACCATGAGTTAAATACCTCAACCTTGGTTTTGTAGCTATGATGAGAACAACAAAAGTAGTAGTTTTGATAGTACAGTAATTTTCATTATTCTTTATTTCACAGAATACTTGAAAAAACTGCAGCCTTCTGAACATAAGAATGTACTTTTTCACACAGAGGACTGTGTTACTGCGTTCCTGTAAAACAGCAAGGGGGAAAGGTCTACCATCTCATGTGTTTTCCTGTGCTTGAGGCATGGCGTTACAAAGGGGAATATGTTTGTCCAGGCTCTGGATTCAATCTAGATGAATGTGACTTAAGGTCATTATTACTTTACATCCTCCTCATCAGTAGCCTATGAGTAATCCCTGCTCAGTACCATTCCAGCTCTGGATTTCGGCCATGCCAGACTCTGCAAGTTTTAAACAACGTTGCTTCTCGGCTCCAGTGAATGCCCTGGCAAACCTCGCTCCTGTCCCGTTCTCCAAGAGACATCCGACCCAAAGGCTGGTTGCCACGTTTTCATGGGCAAACGCTCTTGGAGCACATCCCACGTGCTCCTTGGCACTGCACAGATGGCTCGGTGTTGCACTGAAATCCTGCCTGATGCACTGAGAACTTTCTCTCTTTAGCTCTGAGGGGCAAGGAAGGAGGGAAAGGCCAATTGAGACAGAAAGGGCTTGTATTAACTTCCGACAGCGCGAGTCAAGATGGACTTAATCCTAAGTCTGAACTGTAACTGAGAAGCTGTCCGTTGCAGCCCGCCACGTGGGTGGCCGAACCGCTGCTTGATGGGTTGGCAGTTTGTCCATGGAAAATGTTAGTCTTGACAGAAGTGGTTACCAAAAGGACTAAGAATAGCCAAGTGACTGGTTTGGGATGGCTTGCTACAGGTGATTGGGAGCTAAAATCTCTACTGGGAGTGAAAACCCCAAAGCATCGGCTGCTCCCTTCCTCCTTTCCCATCTGCTTCTCCTCTTAGGTTAGTGCCCAGGCAATCACAGAAGCATTGGGTGTGCAAGCTGTCCCCAGAATGGATGCCCTGGGCTTGAGCAGGATTTGGGGGCAGGGCAGCCTAAGCCAGCGGTCCTTTTTCTTCCAAAGTCCTGCAAAAGTTAACAACCGAGCAGCACCGGGAGGGGGAGAGTGAGCCCAGGAGGATGGACGGTGATGAACGACACCTCGGGTTGCCCAAGAGTTGTTCTGAAGGGTGTCTTGACAGCGGGAGGCAGGAGAGAAGGTCAGTCATTCCTAAACCAACTGCAAGCTACCCGTTTTTTTTCCTGCATGTTTCTCATTCGGTGAGTTTGAGAGCTTTGTATGAGGAAACGAAATACAAACCCAAACCAAAACCATTGAACCCAAAACCATGTCAGAGAAGATCAAGCACGGTACGTGTGAAACCAGCTCTTGCCTTTCTTTCAGTTACGCAAATGGATGCTTATCTTTGAGCTGCACTCTTGACAGGAAAATGCTGTGACGTCAAGCAGTCTTCATTGTTCTGTACTTTGGTGTCCAAGTGCTCAACTTCGCAAAGTATCTGCTTTCTTAGCAGGTTTTTAATTTTAATTTATCCTGATGAAATACAACCGACAGTCCTTAGGTTTCATGGAAGCCCGTCCGCCTCACGTGTGGATCATAGCTCCTCGACCCAGGAGACCAGACTGATGCTTCACTGAACAGCAGTGTGCTGCATACGGCCCCTCACCCAAAGGGACGCTGCATGAGGTGATGGCTGTAGAGCTACTTCCAACACTCCTGAGCACCAAAACAGGAGTAGCAGAGCAGTGACACCTAGAAGGAATATAAATCTATCACTGAATTTAACATTAGACGGTTTTTGTCAGAGGCCCAAAATTCGCCTTTGCCAGCAAATCAAGTTGCCTTGGTAACCAAAGATGCATTTGTCACAGAATGGCTGCCTTACTCTGCTGGAAGCCAAGTTTTTGCACAGGCAAAAGGCACAACATACAGAAGAAAGGTCACAGTAAGAAACTTAAATTCTCCTATTAAAAGAGATGTCGTTTAACAGCGCAAGTTCCATCATAAAATAAACTCTCCTCAATTTCTGTACCAATCTCAACGTTCCAACATGTAAATTTGCTTGTGAGCTTGTTGGAGGGATGAGAATGGATGTTTTTTTTCTCCTCATTTTACATCCTGAAGATCAGAACTTCCCCGATAACAGAATCATTCTGCCGATTACTCTTACAGCTTCACAGCGCACACGTTTCCTGAGCTTTCTTTATCGCAATTGGATCAGTCTCACAGAATTTAAGAGAGGAGAATGTTACAAAGCCTGCCCTACTGAAATTGTATCGTGCCTTGAGTGCAATAAACCAGCTTGGCTTGGACTAAGTCGTTACCCAGGGAGAGCTGCAGAAAGCAACCACGTAGGTCAAAACCCATAAAAACGGTGAGATGATAAAACTTGGGGAGAAAATCTAGTCCAGGATTTACTTAGTCAGCAACTTGGCCTGTTTGGTCAAAATAGGTACTTTTAAATTGTTGTGTTTATATCTGAACCGTGCTTTGTGTGGGTGTGAAGAGAAATGGCCTCTGACTCTCAAAAACCACTGTTCTGTGAACCCTGGCTTCCTGACTTCCCAGGGTGGTTTATGGG
The DNA here is from genome assembly GCF_000690775.1 of Eurypyga helias. Taxonomy (NCBI): domain Eukaryota; kingdom Metazoa; phylum Chordata; class Aves; order Eurypygiformes; family Eurypygidae; genus Eurypyga; species Eurypyga helias. The sequence goes on along the minus strand of NW_010223562.1, from coordinate 3,934 downwards.
GAGATGACTGTCCTGCTCAAGCCCAGTAAGCACCCACTACGCATATAACTCCCTCTCCCTCTTTAAGGCATAAAGCCAAAACCTTGCCGGGATCTACCGCTACTGGTTATTTTGGCAATGGCCGATGAATGAATTTTTGAAGTTTCGTCTGTCAGAAGTCCTGTGTCTTGTGATTTGGCCCCCATCTGGTTACAACTGTGAAAGCCGGCTGACAAAGGATCACAATCACAGGGAGTTACGAGTTTTTTGAGATGCGGTGGAACGAGCGTTGGACATAACCGTGTGTGGGTGTTGAGCAGCTGGGAGTACGTGGAATGCTATTTAGACAGATCCAGGATGCTGGAGTATTTTCCTCATGTAAAGTAGCTCATTATCTGGAAAAAACATTATTTTGCTGGCTGGAAGTCAAAGAAGGGGCCTCTTCATACGCAGAGGAAACAACAAGCGTGCCTGGAAAAGGCTGCAGTCTTATTTATGCTGCCTGCAAAGATCAGCCAGTCTTTCAGGAGAATTAATAATGGGGTATCGGGGTGGGTTCATTCCAGCCTTTACCGTGGCCTTTAGATGCTCTTTTGCATACAGTCATCAGTAACAATTTCTGTTCCTATTTGGTTGGTGCATTCAGCTCCTTTTACTCTTGACTGTAGAAATGAGTTGCAAAGTTCCTAAATGAAACTGGAATGGTCAATATAGGGCTGTATTTGTATGTGCTTGCCTTCCCCCTACCCCTTTCTATTTCAGGAAATGGTGTCAGTATTAAAATAATGACTTTAAGTTCCAAGAGGTAATTAAGCGGTGGCATACGCATCTGCATTCTTATCTCAGAAGCTGGGGGGGACTTTTTACAAGGGCCTGTAATGACAGGACAAGGGGTAATGGGTATAAATTGAAATCAGGGAGGTTTAGATTAGATATCAGGAAGAAATTCTTCCCGGAGAGGGTGGTGAGGCACTGGCACAGGTTGCCCAGAGAAGCTGTGGATGCCCCATCCCTGCAAGTGTTCAAGGCCAGGCTGGATGAGGCTTGGAGCAACCTGGTCTAGTGGAAGGGGTCCCTGCCCATGGCAGGGGGGGTGGAACTAGATGGTCTTTAAGGGCCCTTCCAACCCAAACCATTCTGTGATTCTATGATTCCATGGTTCCATGATTTTATTTAATAGTTTCTTTAAAGTATAGCAGGTTAGATGAAGCTTCACTGAAGCCTCTGAGCTTGAACAGCCACTTTTATTCTGAATAAATTAAAGCAGTAGATAAAGATATGCTTTTTAACAACCGAGGAAGTAAAGCTAGTAGGGTCTGCTTCAAAACATGAAGTGCAAGAAGAACTCCAAGCTAACCAACAAAAAACAGAACAAAACCCAAACCAGGCTGTAAATCACAGCTGGAAACTTTGTAAAAGGAATAAAGGAAGCCTTTCACTTCAAACCTGTACGCTGAGGAATGATTTACAGAATGAGATCACCTTTTTATGGGAGTAGCACCACAAATCTATAGACAAGAGCGAGGACCAGAAAATAGAAAAATCCAAGAAATACTTGGTCAGTTTGGAAACTGTCACCAGCAGTGAGGGACAAGTTAAGTAGAAGCATCAAAAACAAAAAAAAGTGAAAACAGGCATTTGGATTTGAAATCCAGTTCTGGAGAGTGGGGCAGGACCAAACGTTGCTGATGTTTTTCGCTTCGCCCCTAGAGAAAGCAGGGCTCTGTGATCATGCTGTCCATCCATCAGGCTGTCAGCCTCCCTTCGTAATTTGAACCTTCTGGCCATCTTCAAGGAGATTTGACAGAAGGGTCAAATCAAAATATGTGTAGCTCAGTCAGCCACATGTTGTGCTGTCTCTTTCCTAGCCGACAGACGGGAGAGGTGGGTGGAGAAAGGGAAAACAGGGCGGAGGAGAGGGAAGAATTATACAGGACACAGAGAGGAATGCATTGGGTCAGATCAGTGCATTGCAACACTTCCACACAACACCCTCCCTTTCCCCCAAAATCCTAGCTCAAATGTAACTATTGCTATCTGAGGGGCAAAAAGAAGCCCTTTGTGGAATCTCCTTGGTTCACTTCAGCATCACCATCAAGAACAACGAACACTTCTTAAAAAAAATCGGCAACAGAACAACTTGCAACTGGGACTTGGACCGCACGTTAAATTCTATGAAAGTTAGCCAAAGATTTTCTATGGTTTTGTGGGCTTCACATTATTTCCTTGCACTTTTATCTAACAGAAGAGGAAGCACCTGGTAGCAGGAAAGACAAAAGGCCATCTCCATAAGCCATATAGTTTTGTGTGCCAAAAATGTGTGCGGAAAAAGAAGACTTATATTTGTTCTTGACAAAAAGTTTAAGGCTGCTCTGGGGAAAAAAAAAAAGGCAATAATATAAAAATTAATGGAAGCACATTGTTATTTATTAGGAAACAATTCATAGAAGGGATTTCTGTGATTATAAGGCAGACTAGGAAGGATCCCCTAATGCCTGGGTAAGATCCAACATAGTAAGATTAGGATGCAGTGGAGATGGAATAAAGTCTGGGGTAAAAAGGTTAGTTTCCAGGCTTTTTTCTTTGGGCCCTAGCAGTTCAGTGCTCAAATCCCTGTTAATGTTTATTATACAATGTAGCTCTATTTATTATACATATTATAGGTTTATTATACAATGTATACAATGTTTCTCTTACGTGGTAACAATGGTAAGAAATGAAACTGATCTATTACTAGTTATTAATGAATGAAATCGGTGTCAGAGGAAGTAACTTTGGAAACTTAATTTGAAAAAATTTCCTTGAAGAGATGCAGTTTGGCTGAAGCAGGTGATTTTCTGGCAACTGGTTTGCAGAGAAGAAATGTTATTGTCCGTTGTGGCAGGAATCACTGCAACAGCTACATGATGTGCTTGCTTTTAGGAAAAGGTAGAGGAGTTGAAACCTCTTGAGAGGTCAGGAGAATCTTTTGTATCAAAAATATCCTATCACTTCTCACACTGGAGCTTGAGCATGAGAACAGGGAAAACTCCACAGAATTCTGTGAAAAAGAACAAATGTGGTTCGATCTTATAAAAATTTTAGTTTAAACCTGAAAAAGCTGACCTTTGCAAATGGAAATTTGAGGTGTCGGCTAAAATGAACGTACTTTTAAGTCCGTAAGAACCTCTGGTCTGGTTTCATCGTCCTACAAACAGGAGCAGGGGCTGTAAGGCGCTTTGGGAACTGCAGACAAGGTGAACGTGGAGAAGTGAAGTGGTGTGCACGTAGGCAGCTAGTTCCCAAGAGTGACAGTAACGATTACCAGAGAGGCTATGAAGGAAATAAGCCTTAGACACGGCTGTGCCCTCATTTCTGGGAAGGTGGGATTTAGAAAATGATGCTGTGAGAGTTGTCGGTGAGTGGGCAGAGATTAATAGGACCTCAATATTCCTGTAGCACAAGGCTCAAATGGCCACTGAAGGAGGGAAACGCAAAATATGTGATTGCTGCTTAGATTCCCCGACAGGACTACGACTCAAGGTATTTATCCGTAATCAGTAAATATTACGGTGTTCCACGCTGATGCCGGAAGTCATGTGTCTGCAGGGCGCGAGGTAACAAAACCCAGACAAATCCTTATGCAGAACACATCGGGCACTGGACTTGCTTTTCACCACAATTCTGCTCGGTGGGAACGGCCGTCTGTGAGGCAGTTACGGACGCGGAGCCCGAGCGCGGTGTCCCTCAGGCCTAACAGCGCGGGAAAGGGACGGGAAGCGGGGATCGGCGGGGCTGAGCTGCTTCACAGGCCGTGTCCCCACAGCCCCAGGCCCGGCTCGCTCCGCCCGGGCAGTGCCTTCACCGGTGCCGTCTCCTTGGGGAGGCCACGGCCGCCATCCCCCTCACTCCGGCAGGAAGATGCCGTACTCCGAGTCCCGGTCCGCCCAGCCTGAGCGAGAACGTGGGGGCGCCC
>NW_010223561.1:6018-18102 GCF_000690775.1 Eurypyga helias | reverse complement strand
CCCGAGCTCCGCCGCGGGAGTTGCTTTCCCATGGCGAGAGCCTCGTCCTCCCCACGGGCGTGGATTTCATGGAACAAAACCCGGCTTGTTTCTTGGGGCAGGCTCACCCCAACTCGCACGCCATCCCGCTCAGCGCCGTCGCGTCGCAGAACGGCGATTATTCAAAAGCCGAGAAAACGACAGTGTTTCGTTACTCCTGGGAATAGGGCTGTGACCTCACGGTGGAAGAAAATCCCACTCTTCCAGGAGGATGATGAACCGGAGTAGTTCAATATCATGTGCCTTTTCTTCCGTTTGTTAGCGGCAATATCCAGGCAGTGCCTAGGACAAATATACATATTTGTTTAAACCGCTTAAATTTGTTTTTTTTCTTTCCTAAATTGCACCCTGGAGGTTTAGATCTGGCTAAATCCCACTCGCTGTATTGGAGCTGATGGGCTAAATTTACACGGAGCTAATCTAGGGAGTAAAATGTTCGGGCTTTGGCTGCGGACCACACTTGGACTGAAAGAAGACAACATTGTTAGGGTGCTTTTTTTTTCCTCTCTCTTTTTTGTTTTTATTGTTCTTGGTTTATTTGTTTTATGCTGCTTCCTGTTTTTTAAGGCAAAGGACCAAATATTCCTGCTAAAAAAGAAAAAAAAATTGTTATATTTTGACCTGTTAAATTTTTTTCCTAACGCACTTGTGATTTCTCTCTTCCAGTTCTTCCTTTGTTCGGTCTATGTCCCGATGTGCACAGAGAAGATTAACATCCCCATAGGGCCCTGCGGTGGCATGTGCCTCTCTGTCAAAAGAAGATGCGAACCCGTCTTAAAAGAATTTGGATTCGCCTGGCCAGACAGCCTGAACTGCAGCAAATTCCCACCCCAGAATGATCACAACCACATGTGCATGGAGGGCCCAGGAGACGAAGAGGTTCCCCTTCATAGCAAGACCTCCTTGCAGCCCGGGGAAGAGTGCCACAGCATGGGATCTAACTCGGATCAGTACATCTGGGTGAAGAGGAGCTTGAACTGTGTCCTGAAGTGCGGCTACGACGCCGGTCTCTACAGCAGGTCAGCTAAGGAATTCACAGATATCTGGATGGCCGTCTGGGCCAGCCTTTGCTTCATCTCGACTGCCTTCACAGTCCTGACCTTCCTGATTGATTCATCCAGATTTTCCTACCCGGAGCGCCCAATCATATTTTTGAGCATGTGCTACAATATTTATAGCATTGCTTATATTGTGAGGCTAACTGTGGGCCGGGAAAGGATATCCTGTGATTTTGAAGAGGCAGCGGAACCTGTTCTTATCCAAGAAGGTCTTAAGAACACAGGATGTGCTATAATTTTCTTGCTGATGTATTTTTTTGGGATGGCTAGCTCCATCTGGTGGGTTATCCTCACACTGACGTGGTTTCTGGCTGCAGGACTCAAGTGGGGCCACGAGGCTATAGAAATGCACAGCTCTTATTTCCATATTGCAGCCTGGGCTATCCCCGCGGTGAAGACCATCGTCATTTTGATTATGAGACTAGTAGATGCAGACGAGCTCACTGGTCTGTGCTACGTTGGGAACCAGAACCTAGATGCGCTGACGGGTTTTGTCGTCGCTCCGCTTTTTACCTATCTGGTCATTGGGACTTTATTCATTGCGGCGGGACTCGTGGCCTTATTTAAAATCAGGTCTAATCTTCAGAAAGATGGAACTAAAACTGACAAACTGGAAAGGCTCATGGTCAAAATCGGTGTCTTTTCAGTGCTGTACACCGTCCCAGCAACGTGTGTCATTGCCTGTTATTTCTACGAAATCTCCAACTGGGCCATTTTCCGCTATTCAGCAGATGATTCCAATATGGCAGTAGAGATGCTTAAAATCTTCATGTCCCTCCTGGTGGGCATTACATCAGGTATGTGGATCTGGTCAGCCAAAACTCTGCACACGTGGCAGAAGTGCTCGAACAGACTGGTGAACTCAGGGAAAGTGAAACGAGGGAAGAGAGCAGATGGTTGGGTGAAACCTGGGAAAGGGAACGAGACTGTGGTATGAGAAAAGGACGGCACCCTAATGTCCTAACTGCTCTCCCGTGAGGGACTGATCGTGTGGAAGCATTGCTGTGTAAACATGCGGAGTAGAGTAGGGAGACAGTTACACAACCTGTCTTTGGGAGATGGGAAAAAAAAAAAGCCTTTAAGAATAAACAGCAATAAACAGCAAAAAGGTCATGCTGCAGATAAAATAGCCATAAACCATGCTGCCCAAAATAGGAAAGCCCAGGGAGGCTTTAAAAGCTGTGAAATATCCAAACACATTATCTTCCTTTTTTTTGTTGTCTTTTAAAGCAGGATGCAATATACTGAAGTCTTTAGAAGCTGAGGGACTGTGGCTCCAGCTGTGGGATGTTGTTTTCTTTTCATAGTCTCGCAGCTGATGGAGGAAAGGTGGTCCAGGGCCAAATCCTGGGCTGATTTAGAGCCCAGTTATCAGAAGATGGAGCACCCAGGACCTCAGTTAGATGTCTTCTTTCCGAGTTCAGCTTTGTGAAGGAAGCGCTTGCTGGGAATTGTGTCTTTATGTTCTGAGGAAGTCTGCTGCTCCCATATGCTGCCCAGGTCAGCTGAGGATCAGGCCATCCAGCAAATACCAAGTGGACTTTCCAGGTCTCAGAGTTACCCGTAATAAGTAGGATTTAGTGAGGTAGTAGTGAGGATGGTTCTTTAAGTCATCTGATGGTCTAATAATAATTTTGACTCAGTTCTTTTACCAACTGTAATCTGGCCTGAATTGAGAGTTGGCCTTGCCTTGAGCAAGAATTTAGACCTTCCTAGGTCCTTTCCTACCTGAATTATTCTGTGTTTCCATCAATATTTCTAATTTTTAAAAAAGATTTACTCAAGGCCATTGTCAAAAGTAGGGGAGTCAGTGGGAGCTGGGAAACTATGGTCTTCTGCATCGATTATCGTTACCCACCTGCCTCGGTTCCTGTCCTTTCAGGTGCCCCTGCTACTTCCAGCAGACTACTTCATTCTGCTGCATTTAATAGCTTTAAATAAAGTCTTACGTTATAGTGTCCCTTCCTCCAGGAAAGCGAGAAATGAGTGGAGGATCTATTCAAACAATGCCAGTTTTCTCCAAGTAAGGTTATCTGTAACTCTCTGGAGACCAATTGCATGAAGCAATTAAGTCTTAATATATTTCACTCAGTGCGATGGTATCTCTGCAGACGCCAGTCTGGGGAGAAGTGAAATGTTGAGTTCCTTGGCAACCTCGTGTTCGCACAGATCAGTTGTATAATTATGTGTGTCAGTTACAATTAAAAGAACATTCTCAGCCCATGACATCGCAGTATGGCTGACTGCCTCAGAATGATGCTCCGATTGCTCACTGGCAGCTATGGAGATTTTTAAAATATATATTTACATGCAGAATGTGAGAAGAATGTGATCAGGTGTTCAGTCTGCAGGAACAGGAGGCATGTCCAGTTTTTATAAAAAGAATCCCAAGAGAAGAGATCCAACTTCTTGGTGAATAATGTTGGTTCATAGCAACTGCTGAGTTTTGTTATCCTTTCGTTTGAGGAGGTGTTGGCTTGCGCTCATGGGGAGGTTGAACCTTGTGTCAGGGACTTGTTTGGCTGATGATAAATGTGATGCAAGTAGAAATAGCGCAGGAGCACTTAAGAGAACACTGTTCTGATACTCTGTCCCTTTGAAGGACCTTGGGTTATATCTGTGTGCCCTAAACATTTGCTTTGTTTTTTGCCTGGAACGTGGTCAGCTGTGGAGCATCCCCTCCTGCACCCCAACTCGCATGACCTTCGAGGGCAGCTGAGAACAGGCACTGCTTTATTATGGTCCTCGCTTTTCACACAGGTGCCCCATATGCTTCCCAAACCACAACTCATTCCAGCTCTGGCCGTGAGCACTAATCTGTCCCAGAAGCGTGTATTGTTTCAATGTCAAAACATGTGCTAGAGCACTTTTTTTTTTTTTAAATAAAAAAAACCCCTAAACCCCAAACAAACCCTAATTGCAGTCTTTGCGGTTGGGCTCCTTCTCCAGCAGAGCAAGTGACAACTTGACACATTCTGCTCAAGACACACAAGCATTGTCTTGGCCAACACCGCATACCAGATGTGCCTTTTCAGCCTCTCCATAAAGCCTATCACTATTAGTGTTGGGTTTGGATCTAGTTATTCCTCTGTGGACAGTGAGTTCTGCAAGTAGGAGATTTTCAGATGGCTGAGCTTCTCCATCATGCAATCTTTCTCCTGGCACAGCGAGGGGTGTGAAGTTGGCAGCTATATGTTGACTTTCATAGAATCATAGAATGGTTTGGGTTGGAAGGGACCTTAAAGACCATCTAGTTCCAACCCCCCTGCCATGGGCAGGGACACCTTCCACTAGACCAGGTTGCTCAAAGCCTCGTCCAGCCTGGCCTTGGACACTTCCACGGATGGGGCATCCATCGACTTTCAAGAGGTGAGGATGCAGGATGAGCCTTTTCTTGTAACCTAACGTTGAGCTGTGCCAAGGTGTCATGTTCACTCAAGTGTCCTTCGCTTTCAAATGGTTTGGATACTCTCTGGGCCGATACAACCTGTGTTTGACCTGACTGGTTCAATAAACGGCGATTTTAACTGTTATGTACACAGAAGTGAATGTTAGGTAGTACCTTGTTATCAGATCCCTGCATCTCTGCCTTTGACCCTGTGGACTGGGACAGACGGATGTCCCTGGTGGTTTTTGATGCTGGAAGTGAGTGGGATGAGATAGCACTGCGTAGCCCTATGAGGGACCTGGGGGATATTCCATTAAAGAGCATGAGGGACTCAAATACTATGGGGAGGAGGTGGGCTGGGGAGAGACACCAGCTGCTGTTCCTGAAGGAACATCTTTCCCAAGCAGTCGAGGCAACACTGTACCAACCCAAAGCAAAATTAGTTGTTGAAGTGAGGAAACCGTTCCATAAATGCATTCATCCGCGTGCATTTACCTTGCTCCGTAGTGTGTGAGTGGGAAGTCACAGCAGATAGCCTAAAGCCCAGCAACTGCGAAGAGTAGCTGTCTGCAACTCGTGTTCTCTCATTTCAACGTTGTTATGAATTTAAAGCCAAAAAATGTGTGACTAATCCTGCCTCGGAAGTGCAGTTGCTGTGGTTGTAGCACTGCAAGCCTTACAGCAGTTACCTTCCGTGCGCAGTCCCTGCTCCTGTCTCTGCCCCAGCGTGCGCTCTTCTCACTGCAGGTTTTGGAAGCGTATGCCCGAGAGGTACAATCATAGCTCTTATGTTAAACTGACAAATTAGCTCCTTTTTTCTGAATTTTAAGGAAATAGACACTGATTATTTTGGGTTGTACAGAAAATATATCTACTTCAATGTATGTACTGTAAATTTCTAATTTATCACTGTAAAAAAATAAAACAACTTTGCTATTTAATTTTTATATCAAAATAAAATTTTAACCTCTGTGGATAACTGAGGTATTCCTGTCAGCCCTCGCTTTTTTGGTGAGTTTGTTTCTTAAATTGGCTTCATTGTTGGGAGTGCTTTTTTAACCTGGAAGAAGAAGGGCTGAAATGCTCATGCTGTGGTGAAGGGATGCTCCAAATGGGTTAATCCAGTATGGTTTGGATCTAAATGTGGGTTGCGAGGAATAGCTAAGAAGAAAACATCATTGGGCAACGGTGAAAGTATGTGCATGGTTCAGGGCTTGCATGGTGGGGGCACAGAAACCCTTTCAAAGACAGTGCACAGGTCCCGGGTGCTGGCTGGGGATGCAGTTGGAGCTTACTCCTAGGGGTAATTTCAGCCCTTCAGTAAACAGATTCAACAGATTGTCTACATGTTCTTGCAATGGGTTTTGTTTTTTTTTTAATTAAGTTCCGTAAGGCTTCACTTATTTTTCATTCCTTTTGGTCTTTCCGTACACAGTTAGGATGTATGGTGGCAGTGAGGAGTTTTTGTGTACGTCTCTTACCCGTTTCTCTGACACTGATAGTACTGTTTGCAGTAATACTCATCGTCTGAACCCACTTAATCATCTCCATCATGAAGCGTTCCGTGTGAGGGATTACTTAATTAGCATAATGTTATTCTAATAAGAATCTAAATCAGACTAGAGTGGATAATAGTGAGGGTGCGCTATAAAGAAGACAGTAGGAATTATCACCTGTGTCTGTAGCTAATCAAGTTCTGAAGAGCAGCATCTAAAACTGGTAATTAGAGTGATTTGCTCATGCCTTTGGCAGCTGTAATGTTCTCAGGTTGGTGATTAATGAGATCTCTGAAACTTATAATTAGGAGTCTTGAATGTAGTAAGTTAAATGTAACAAACATAAAAGAGCTTCTGGGGGAGGGAGTGGAATCTCCCTCTTTGTCGCTGGGGCTGTTCGCCCCATCAGAGAAGCTCGGGCATGGTGTTGGAGATGGTGTTGGCTGCTCCAGGTCTCTCTGATGGCTGCTTGCCCTTATGCCTGTCCCACATCAGGCGTCTCTGAGCATCACCCAGCTGATGACAGTGGATTGCTGGAGGGGCTTCGAATGGGGTACAACCTCCCCGAGCCACTGTGACAACAAATCAGCCCAGGTTTGCCTATGGAGGGGAGTATGTGTCTGTACACAAAACTCACCAAAAAACAGCCTTTATGAGGACTTTGTGTGGTTGGGTTGCTATTTAGGCTTGGGGTTGGTTTTGTCTTTTTTTTTTTAAAAAAGAGCACATGTGAAGGAGTTTGTAGCAAAAAAGGAGGCCAGCGTTCTGCTGCCAGAAATCGGGAGCATCCTAAGCTCCAGTAATGTGAAATTGTGGTATCACGAGACCCTGGCTTCAGTGGAGTTTCCACCACACCCACTCCATCCTCAGCCACTCATTCCCATAACTGAGCCGTGTCTCAGCTCCTCCTTCCTTTTGCCAGTACAACTATTTGCGGTGCTGCACTGCCAAGCAGATCAGCAAAAAGATCCTGGTTAAAAATAACCATCAGAGTTTTTGCTTTGTCTTGTGCCGGAGGTTTGTCTTTAACTTGGATCATGTCAGCGATCTGGTTTATGGGGCAGCCCCACCCCGAGCGGTGCCGGCGCAGCGAGGCAGCATGAAGTGCTGGGGAACAGGGGCCTGGCTTATGCTGCCTTCGCTCCCAAAGGCAGCATCCTGCGGAGCTGCTCCCCTAGCCCTCTTGCACTGTCATAGAATCATACAATCATAGAATCACAGATTGGTTTGGGTTGGAAGGGACCTTAAAGACCATCCAGTTCCAACCCCCCTGCCATGGGCAGGGACACCTTCCACTAGACCAGGTTGCTCAAAGCCTCATCCAGCCTGGCTTTGAAGACATCCAGGGATGGGGCATCCACAGCTTCTCTGGGCAACCTGTGCCAGTGCCTCACCACCCTCTCTGGGAAGAATTTCTTCCTGACATCTAATCTAAACCTCCCTGTTTTCAATTTATACCCGTTACCCCTTCTCCTATCACTACAGGCTCTTGTAAAAAGTCCTCTCCCAGTACCCTTGTAGGCCCCCTTCAGATACTGGAAAGCTGCAATGAGGTCTCCTCGGAGCCTCCTCTTCTCCAGGCTCAACAAGCCCAACTCTCACAGCCTTTCGTCATAGGAGAGGAGCTCCAGCCCTCTGAGCATCTTCGTGGCCCTCCTCTGGACTCGCTCCAAGTGGTCTATATCCTTCTGATATTGAGGGCTCCACAGCTGGACACCGCACTCCAGGTGGGGTCTACCCAGAGCAGAGTAGAGGGGCAGAATCCCCTCCCTCGACCTGTCATCCTTGTGAAGCCAGAGCTGCGTCTACCTGGGACGGGCGAGAGACAACCGGCAGCTACCTGAGCGCTTCCAGCTTCCCCAACCTCGCCTCCAAGGGCAAAACCTGCAGCAGGGCTGTTGGTAACTCAAGTGTGATGCTTCGTCGGGGATGGAGTCCAGCGTTCAACTGCTCACTATAGGTGGGAGCCCCATTGCACTCCCCATGGCAGCTGTGTCGCTGATGCCCCATAGTGCCCTTGTCGGCACGCTTGGGCTAATGGGCTCTAATACATGCCCGGAGATTCCAGCCTCTGTCTCAAACTACAAGGGTTCAACCAGACTATTCCACCAAATATTGGCATAGTTTGAGTACTAACAGAGCATCTCTTCATGCTTTCAAAGCCAATGCTGGCTGCCAGATTGGCAAGGCAGAGCTTGGTTCTGGCTGGAGCTGCGGCATGCCGGGCTCCCTCTGCATTTCAGCAAGAAGAACAAGTGAGAAGATGGGTGCAGATTAGGCAGCTCCCAGCGGATGCTGAGCTGGTACAGTAGATCCCATATCACTGTTTCCTGCAGCTGGGACAGGATTTCTGGCCAGAGGTCCCGTGTGCATCCTCCAGCTGTTGTAATAGCCTTGTGTTTTTAACAACCAGATGTTTTGTTTCATGCTCTGGGAACAACCTACCAAAGAGTCGCCACGGGGCTGGAAGAGCAGAAAGGTGGATCAGAGGGCAGTGGCAGCAAATGAGGATTCACGTGATAAGGTATCACTGAGAAACTGTTCTTCTGTTTTCTTATTTTTTTTGGAGAGTGGGGACCTTCCGTGTGCCAGATGTTATGTACAACAACCGAGGAAACAGGTTAAATTCCAAACTCAAATATTATTGCACCACAAAGTGTGCTGGAATTTGTAACTTTTGATTTTGTTGCTGCATTTGCTTGCCAGAAGCAAAAGGGCTCATTAATTAGAACCCTTCAGCGGGAGCAGAGAAGGAAAACTTAACTTGAATTTTGTCTGTGCTTTAATCAATATTTTAAAACATTAAAAATACCCACAGTTACCCATGGCTTGTCAATACAGTGGCAAAATAAAGATCTTCACTTTATATTTCCATCGGTGTTTAGCTGTTTTCCTGCCTGGTTCTCTCATTTCCTGAGCTTACTCTGAGGAAGGGAACAACATCCTTCCTGAAAAATTTATGCACATCATTTGACAATCTGCTTCTGCAATATTAAGGTTTAAGACTTTGTTATGCAGAGGAACAGCCTGACATTGAATGTTTTAAAGGATGAAGTGTTTTCTTCCGTAGCAACTCAGAGACACTCTCACCCAAGTACTTGGTACGGGATGATAAGCAGAGTGCTATGGAAACGCAGGAATTGAGTCTTTTCAGGGATTTTTCTTGCATGTTTGGGTCTTCTCTTTCGCAGCAAGGAGTGGCTGACATCTAGCGGCAGCTGCACCCCGGCCCCAGCCCCTCGCCACCGCCCGCCAACCCTGCTCCCCAATCATGTCCAGGCCATTCCCCCAGGGTTGCTCGGGGCAGATTTGATTTTCCTGGCACTACGGGGCTGGGGTGCAAAGCTGGGAGCTGCTGCTGGACCTCTGCCTACTCCCCAGCCCCACCAGGCCTGGCTCCCGAGAGGGTCAGTACCTTTTTGGGAAGACCAACTAAAACCATAGGCTTTCGCAAAATCATGGAATGCTTTGGGCTGGAAGGGTCCATTAAAGGTCATCTAGTCCAACCCCTCTGCCATGAACAGGGGCACCTTCCTCTAGATCAGGTTGCTCAGAACCCTGTCCAACCTGACCTTGAATATTTCCAGGAATGGGGCATCCACCACTTCTCTGGGCAACCTGTGCCAGTGTCTGACCTTCCTGGTTTTCTTCTTGGCTCCTAACACTGAACCCATTGTGTAGGTGTTCAGAGGCAATGGTGTGCAGCAGCAGGAGGACCATCCATCCTCTCCCTCCATCTAGACTCCAAACCATACTCTGTAAAGGTGAGGGAAAAACAGGGCACGTACCTCAGTGGCTGGTGGTAAAGGCTTTGCCCAGCAGCAGGTCTACCAGCTCTGGGCCATACCTGATGAGTGTACCAAGGGCACCAGCTAAGGAAATCACAAGCTCACCCTCTGTTTAATATTAATCTCTCCTTCTTGCTCAGCTCTGGGCTCAGGGCTAGCGTGGCTACAGCACATTGCTAACATTGCTCACCGAAGAAAAACCAAAAGACGTGATAACGTATCGTGGCAAAAGGGCCAAGGGGACATCTGTCTCTTGCTGTGGCGAGGGAAGGCGCCGATAGCTGAAGCCATCAGCACGCATACTCTGAAAAGGTCACTCGAAAGATGCAGCAGGATCTCTTCCTCGACCTCACGTTGGTTATGTTTAAAAGACAAAGGACGGGGAGAGCACAGCAGAAGGGAAACCCACCAGCCTGAGATGATAGACTTTCTTTTTTCTGCTGCCATTTGGCAGCACTGGGAAAAAGCTGGCAGGCCCCAGGCAAAAAGCAAAAAACATTCGCAGTCACGTGCAAGAGAACCACAATAAAACCGTAGCATCTTTTTGAGAGGTGGGAGGGGACACGGGAGGAACCTGGAAATGGGGAATAGTGGTTCTCAGAGAAGGAGGGAATATATATAATGCTGAAGATTCAGCTACAGAGGCCCCAGTGTATGAAAGTATGACAAACAATAATACCATTCGACTCGAAAAACAATCGTGTTTCTACAGCTGTGGCCTGAGTGGAGCCAAAAGAGGTAAGGAGCCATCCCTGCTTTGTTGGAGAATGGTTTTATAACCAAAGCAGGGAAAGGGGAAAATCTCATCCTGCAACACCAGTAATTCATCCTGTCAGCGTCGGCAGAGCTGGCCCCCACTTTGCCGTGGGATGAGCTGGGTTTCCCTTCTGCGAACCCACTTGGTCCCGCCCTCTCCAAAATGCCTGAGAGCAGCATCTGCATCTGACAGAGCCCTGCCAGCTTTGGGATGCACCAGGACGCACTACAGAGCTGCATCCCTTCCTCACCCTCTCCTCAGGATATCAGGCCCTTTTTCTTTTTTTGGCTGTGAAGTCAAGTCTGAGAGATGTGGCCACCAGCCCAGTCCTCCTCACTTGTGTGGGCTTTCCAGTAGCTGTGCTCTGCAGCCCCATGACTCCCTCCTGCAGCCTGGGCTTCTTCAGGAGTCAGGGGTGTGCAGACCCATTCCCAAATCTGCTACCGAGTTGCTGTCTCATGTCACAGAGGGGATGGCCTGGCCATGGCGGACAAAGAGAGAGCAGCAAGAGGGACGTGAGTGATGATAGGACAAGAGGAGATGGCCTCAAGTTGCATCACGGGAGTTTAGATGGAATGTTGGTAGACGAAAAGCTGGACATGAGCCAGCAGTGTGTACTGGCAGCCCAGAAAGCCAACCGTATCCTGGGCTGTGTCCAGAGAAGTGTGGCCAGCAGGTCGAGGGAGGGGATTCTCCCCCTCTACTCTGCTCTCATGAGACCCCACCTGCAGTTCTGCATCCAGCTCTGGGACCCTAGTACAAGAAACACATGGACCTGTTGGAACAGGCCCAGAGGAGGCCACGAAGATGCTCAGAGGGCTGGAGCACCTCTTCTATTGGGACAGGCTGAGAGAATTGGGCTTGTTCAGCCTGGAGAAGAGAAGGCTCCGGGGAGACCTTACAGCACCTTCCAGTATGTGAGGGGGGCTACAAGAAACCTGGAGGGGGACTTTTGACAAGGACATGTAGTGGTAGGAACAAGGCCAATGGCTTTAAACTGGTAAAGGGTAGATTTATATTAGATATAAGGAAGAAATTCTTCACTAGAAGAGGGTGGTGAGGCACTGGAACAGGTTGCCCAGAGAAGCTGTGGATGCCCCATCCCTGGATGTCTTCAAGGCCAGGCTGGATGAGGTTTGGAGCAACCTGGTCAAGTGGAAGGTGTCCCTGCCCATGGCAGGGGTTGGAACTAGATGGTCTTTAATGTCGCTTCCAACCCAAACCATTCTATGATATTAGGAAATATTTCTTTACCAAAAGGGTTGTCAGGCATTGGAACGGGCTGCCCAGGGAAGTGGTTGAGTCACTATCCCTGGAGGGATTTAAAGACATGTAGACATGTTCCTTAGGGACATGGGTTATTGGTGGTCTTGCCAGTGCTAGGTTAATAGTTGGACTCGATGATCTTAAGGGTCTTTTCCAACCTCAGTGATTCTATGATGCCACTTCGGTACCCAGCTATGCAGATGAAGGCCGTGTATGGCTATGAGAGGAGTGCCCAGGTCATCCACACCTCCACAGATCTGCTAAAGCAACTGAAGCAGAAGAGGCACAAGTC
>NW_010223561.1:0-5935 GCF_000690775.1 Eurypyga helias | reverse complement strand
CCTACAACTCCAGAAGAACCCTACTAACCTCCTAGCAAAGAAGAAAGACCAAGAGTTTTCAGGACCTGTTGGCCCCAGGAGGCACACAGAGTGGGGTGAGCAGGAGAAAAATTTCCATGTGAATAGATTCACAGCAAAAATGAAACCCCTTCTGTATTGGACCTGCTGGCTCATCACCACTCATTTAAGGAAGGAAAGAGATTTATTCCATGAGGAGAGGGGAAAAATCTGCCTTATTGAAAAAGAAGGCTGCCAAGTCCTTTCTCCATCTATCTTCTACAAATCTACACACAAATTTGACTAAGAGTGATTTTTTTTACCTAATGCATTCATGCACGTAGACAGCCTTTAGAAATTCCTATAGCAGAATTGCATTCTTAATAAGAGAGAGATCAGGTTGAATAATTTACCTCCTGTTACAGAGTAAGTGAGTGCTGAGCCCGGGACTTGAAAGCCAGGGTTTATGGACCTCAGGATTCATCTCTTTCTGGAAAACAGCCCCGTGTTCTTAATTTCTAGGAAACTCTAGAGCAGGCTGGCAAAAGAGATGGCTGTGGCTATAACATAGCATGTTATATCCATGAAGGTAATAGCCATTGGTCTGGTAAATAAATAGAAAAAAAATAATTACTGTCCTTCTTAGCTGGGTTCAGAAGCCACTGATTTGGCCATAAGTAACCATTAAGAAAGGTTGCAGTCGGGTCACTGTATAAATTCATTGCCCTGAGGGCTGGGCTTGTCTCGGAGAGCTTTTTTCAGCAGGGCCCTATGGATCCAGATTTCTGTAGTTATCACTCATGATGGAAAAGGAAGAGTTCAGTTCATTCATGCATTTCATAAGACAAGTAGAGATTAGAAAGGAAGATGACCTTTTTAAGAAGTACGAATTCTCAGGAACCAAGAGTAATGGAGAAAGGACTGGAAGGAACTCTTTCATGCCACAAGTGTGTGGCACCAGCACGCAAAGCCAATTTCTTCTTGAAATGGAAACACCTGAGCACAGATACATTCATTTCTGACATTTCACTAAAAAGATGATCTTTTAAAATTATTCTACATATGTGAGTATAAATTTAGTTGGATCATCTATCTCACTTTAATTCATCAACAGGAAAAAATTGGTTGATTTTCAAAAAAAATTATTTTCACTCTTGATTCGTAGTATTTCAACCTAAATTTTGTGGGAATATATACCAGTTGATTGATTACTCCCAAAATATTGACTCTGATCTGGAATGTTTGCTCAGTGACCAGCCTCAGAGCACTCTGAAATCGTGGGGGTGTTGTTTACTTTCTTGATGGATGCCAGACTAGTGAGCAGGAGGAAGACTTCAATAAATCATTTCTGACATTAACCTTGCAGAAACAAATTCCCGTGAGTATCTGTGTTAGTTCTGCCACCAGTGCTTGTGCAAACACTGCAGGACAGAATTCACACCACTATCTTTTTGTGGCTAGTTTTGCAAACGGAAGTTCCACATCAGCATTTCCAGGCAAAGTCAATGGGACAGACAGGGATAAAACAAAATACACTTCATTTATTCAAAAAACGGTTAGTGTGTCATTGACAAATACGCATGGAACTTCCATAACAGATTTTGGGGTTGATGAATAGAAAGCATGCACTGGATTAACAATGAAATATATTTTTTATTTGTGTAAATAAGCAGAATGTTCCAAATATTCAGTGCCTGGCATCTACACTTTTTTTGATGCATTATTTTTAGCCATCTATGCCACAAAATTTTGCTACCATTTGTGGTTTAGCACAGTGACTAACTCACGTGATTAAGATGGTATCTAATTGCTGTTTCTAAACAGAAAATCTTTTCTAACAGTGAGCCCTGCATGCTCATTTTTAGTTCTTGAGGGCCAGCTGAGTGTTTCCCAGACTCGGGTGCATCATCTTCTTTGGGTGCTCTAGAGACCCTACGAGGTGGGTCACCTTCCCATTCTCCATTACTTCTCTTGGGAACAGGCAAGATAGTTTTGTTTCTGTCACGAAATTAATCAAGAGGCTCTGACCTCCTCTGGGGAGCGGGATTTGGACCTGTTCACTGCCTAGAGAAGGCCATGGGTTAGACTTTCCTGGTGTGCGATGCGAAGGGGCTGCTCAGCCCCACACAATGCTGAGACCTTGCCCAGGGGACTGAGGATGTTCCTGCTGTGTCAGTGTTTCTCTCTGCCCACACTCCCACATGGTCCTGCCGGGCACAGCCCACACATGGGGGCATTACCCAGGGTTCTTGCCTGCTGGGCCACCTGCCCATGGGTGCAGTAGGGTGTCTCGAGGCAGCAAAAGCCAGGAGAAAAACTTTCCAGCCTGGGTTGTCCAGCTGTGGTACCCCACATGGCTAAATAACACCAGTCTGCCAAATCTGGAATAGGTCTTTCCACCAAACATATCTCAGATCCAGGGAAAACTTGATTCCTCTATAACCCACAGTTGTCCCCCCCTTAGAGAAAGAAGCAAAAACCATCTCTGACCTCAGCAGAGCCCTCAGGAGACTGCCGCAAACACTCATTAATAAACAGTGCACTTTCCCGATGGCTCTGGTAACTTTTGCCACATGTTGAGCCCCTCAGCAGGGCTTGGATCAATGGTTTCAGGAGTCCTTTTTCTGTGAAAAGAGATTAAAATTCTGCCTTTGACAAGTTAACAGGAAAATTTCCCTGGTGTTTTTAGCAGGTGGTTCTTCCCACATCACAAGACTCAAAGTCCCTTGAAAACATGTTATTTTTACTTGGCAGAAAGGTGAAAACAACTGACTGAAGCATGAGAAACCAGCATGTGGGCTTGACAGACCACACTGCCCACTAACCCACCATCACTCATTCATCAGGCAGTTGCAATGAGAGGGAAGGGACTGGGATTTTTCCCACTCTGGGAATGCCAGTCTGGAGAAAACAACCCCTCTGAGTCTGCATTCACCGTTCAGCAGTGGAGCCAGGGAAGACCCATGCCACCAACCACCACTGGACTCTATCCAGTATGTCCCACCTGCAGTGGGAGAGAGTCTAATGAAGGGCCACAAGGATGATGAAGGGACTGGAGCATCTCTCCTGTGAGGAAAGGCTGAGAGAGCTGGGGATGTTCAGCCTGCAGAAGAGAAGGCTCTGGGGGGATCTCATCAATATATATAAATACCTAAAGGGAGGGTGCAATGAAGATGGAGCGTGGCTCTTGTCAGTGGTGCTCAGTGGCAGGACCAGAGGCCATGGGCAGAGACTGAAACACAGGAGCTGCCGTCTGAACATCAGGGAACACTTTTTATTTTGCTGCAAGGGTGACCAAGCTCTGGCACAGGTTGCACATAGGTGCTGTGGACTCCTCATCCTTCGAGATATTGAAAAGCTGCCTGGACACAGTCCTGGGCAGCCAGCTCTAGGTGCCCTGCTTGAGCAGGGAGGTTGGATGAGATGATCTCCAGAGGTGCCTTCCAACCTCAACAATTCTGTCAGTCTGTGACTCCTGCCAAAAACAAGTCTGCAGCTCTGGCAGTGGGACAAATCTTCCATTTGCACCCTGGAAAATTAATTTCCCGGTGACGAACACAGTAATTTCTCCCTATCCCCAAGTCAGTGTTCTTTCTACCTTGTTGATAGGGAGAATTCTCACCAAATCAAAGTGAAATAGCTGCAAATTCAAGAGGAGATTCTCATTTCTGAGCAGCCCTTTTTCTTAGATGGCCACAGACTGGTGCATTCTCACATGCAACCTCCACCGGGCCTGCAAGACCAAGCATAGGGAAACAAGTCCACTGTTAGCAGCAGCCTGCATCATGTCTTGAAAATATGTAGGGGCCTGCAAACTGGGAAAAGTTTATAGCCTGTGTTCCAGTTAGCATCCTTCATGATCCTTTTGTCCTTACATTAATGCAGGAATGAGGAATAATCAGCAAATTCTGCTGTCAGTTTAGCTCTAAGTGGTGTTGTCCTACAGGCAGGCATACAGCTACCTTATCCCATCCCCTCTTCAGAGGAAACCAAGAGGTGCATTTCTCCAAGTCCTAGGGTGCTCAGGCTTTTATTAAATGTTGTAAATGTTCACTGTGATGGATTGTGCAGCAAGCTTTTCTGTTGAAACAATTGAAAAGGTTGCCCTCAGGAGTGAAAGAACAGCCTTTTCCCAATGAACAGGCTTGGCCATTTGGAAGGAGAAAAGAATTTGTCAAAATAAAGTAAGAATGCCTGGAATTTCACCTGCTTTCAACACATGTTCACCGTTTCAGGGTATGCAAGTAAACTCTGCAAGCAGAGAGTGGCTGCTCAGAGATGCCACCCTCTCTGCCTCTCTGCTTTCTGTATTCCCAGCTCGATGACTTTCCACTCCAGCCACCCTTTGGGTCCTTGTTCTTTTGACATTTTTGAAATGATAAGTGCAATTTACACTGCTTAGAAGAAAAAATACCTGTATGTAAGTTCTGTTATGGAAAGGGCACTTTTAAGTCTTAGAAATGATCACACAGATTTTCAAGAGAAGTTCGTATTCCTCATGACACAGCTAAAAGAAAATGGTATTTGAAGAATAAGACTCTCTGGCACCTCTACATTCAGGGTAGATTTAGGACTATTTTCTCCTGGTTTAAGTCTAACTGCTGAACATTTCATAAATTTGTGCTGCTAATACCCTGCCCAAGGCATACGGAAGCTCACCTGGTGACTGGTCAGCCAAAGGTAAAATGTGTTCAACTCTAAAACCCACGTCCACTCTGTTGACTTAACTGGGACCAGCTGATCAGTGAGATGATGTGTATTTGCCTACCAGTTCTGTTCCAGCAGCACAAAGGCACTCGCTGCCTTGGCTCCGGGCAGATAAAGCAGCTTTGATAAGGGGTCTGTCATGTCAACTGCACATGGTGTACTTCAGCAAGCTGCCACACTCACAACCGACTCATTTTATTTGCATTTTGCTCTCAGTGGAGGGAGTTATACCTCAACCAGTTCTTTCATTTCCCGGAATTTTCACAATGCCCTGTCAAAGTTTGTGCCCCGATCCAAGCAAGCTGTTCTTCCTTCCTGTCGCCCTCATGCTTTTCAGCTGTTGTACCTTACACAGTTTCTGAGTCTTTCGGGAGAAGGTCCTGATGCACGTCCTTAGCAGGGCTGTCCTACATGGAGAGCCAAAGAGTCATGCTTTAAAAATTATTGGTGACTGTGCCCATTCTGTACATGAAGACACAGACCTCCATAGACCGTCACAACGGGGCCTTCCAAAGGCATCAGTCCCTCCTGAAACTGGAGGCACAGGTCTCACTCTTCGCCACTGAAGGCTCTGCCAGGCTTGCTCATTTCCGACCAACACATGACTCTCAAATCTTCTACTGGTCCAAAACTTGCCACCCCAGGCCCCTTCCTATGCTTACTCAGGCCTTGCAAATCTTTCACCGCATTAACTCAGTTTCTACCTTATATTTACAAAGGTTTGTGACCTTTAACTGTAGTCAATGATTCCCCGTGGTCTAATTTGTCTCTTTCTGCCTGCAGGACCTTCATCACACTGCTGTTGCCTGCAAATGATTTACCCAGCGCTTGCAGAGCACCGACTGTACCCCTTGAGGCATGCCTCACTCACAGTCCTGCCCTGGTTTGGAGTCCCAGATTTTCTGGTGTCTCATGCAGATCTCCTTGCCCCCTGTTACATCAGCTCCTCATCTTCAGGTCAGCAGGTTAACTGCCACGTCAGAAGGTCTCTGGACATGGCAGGCTGGATCGATGGACTGAGGCCAATTCTGGGAGGTTGAACAAGGCCAAGTGCGAGGTCCTGCACTTGGGTCACAACAGCCCCCTGCAACGCTACAGGCTTGGGGACAAGGGGCTGGAAACCTGCCCAGCAGAAAAGAACCTGGGGGTGTTGGTCAACAGCAGCTGAATATGAGCCAGCAGTGTGCCCAGGTGGCCAAGAAGGCCAGTGGCATCCTGGCCTGCATCAGGA
>NW_010223560.1:51039-51602 GCF_000690775.1 Eurypyga helias | reverse complement strand
TCTCCCATGGGAGGTACCCCATGCTGCAACAGGGGCAGAGTGTGAGGATCTTCCCCTGAGGAGGAAGGGGCGGCAGAGACATGTGATGGACTGACCACAACCCCCATTCCCTGGCCCTCTGTACCACTTGGGGAGGGGGAGGTAAAGAAATTAAGAGAAAGTTGAGCCCAGGAAGAAGGGAGTGGGGGGCATGATGTTTTTTTTAGATTTAATTTTTATTTCTCATTATTCTACTCTTATTTGATTAGTAATAAGTTTAACTAATTTCCCCAAGTCAAGTGTGTTCTGCCCTTGAATGTAATTGGTGAATGATCTCTCCCTGCCCCTATCTTGACCCAGAAGCCTTTTTTTATATTTTATCTCCCCTGTGCTGCCAAGGAGGGGAGTGATAGAGGGGCTTTGGTGGGGATCTGGCCTCCAGCCAGGGACATCCCACCATACTTTTGCACTTCCCACTTTTTCCCATTTTTCAGAACTATCCCAGATAGAAAAAAAAGTAGAAAGGTGTTGGTACTTACCAATTACTTTTCTTCTGCCTTTCCCAGATTTCTTCTTTGTTCTCT
>NW_010223560.1:41693-51008 GCF_000690775.1 Eurypyga helias | reverse complement strand
TGAACAGCAATAGTAAATGATTAAGTTCTACTGTTTCAAAAGAGCGCGTCTCATCTTTTGTGGGGAACCCTGTGCTGCAGCAGTTACTGACAGTTACTGTCATATATTGTTTACACAGTCTAATATTACATCAATTCAATGTGAGATGCATCAGACCAACCTAATGTAGCAGGCAAAGAAAGATGTTACCAGTTATTTTCTGTTTATTCTGACAAGGATTAATAAAACAAATGAAAAGTTTTTTAAAACTGAGACAATTCCGAGGGCTGTTTCAATAGGACAGTTTTATTACCATAACCATTCCGTTAACTGAGATTGCCTCCCACTGTCAGCTTTGTCTCTAGACATCTTGAAATGAACGGCCTGTGCTGAGAAAGGGAAAGATAAGTTGTCTGTGCTGGATAAAAGATACACTTGCAGGGTGATGCCAAGTTAGAGACACACTTCAGCAATACGTCAACCAATGACGCTACCTTTGCTAGAAAAAACCAAAGAGAAGCAACTGCTCAAATCAAAGTAATAATTTCCAATTTTGAAAAAAAGAATAATGTATTATATTGTCTTTCCTGTAACTCAGCACCCACTCAGAAGCATTTTATACAAAATCCTTATAACCGTGGATGCATAATAGTTTAGCAGTACTTACCTACTTAACTCTCAAATAATTATAATTTTCAAGTACAAAAAATGTTTTGATTAGCTTTGATAATTTTTGAGCATGGCAGGATGTTCTTGTGGGACAACTCCTTCTTCCTATTTTAAAATTATTAAACAATAATCAGATTATCAGCATCACGTACCAGGGACTGGTAAAAGAGCTAGATGGTTTTGTATTTGCTCCTGAGAAAGATTTGCTGTTTGATACCATATGTAGTGCAGAGTTTGGTGTATAGTGACTCCTAGGGGCTGCCCAGAGAAGTGGATATTTTGAGGACTTGATTCAACATTATTTCCTAAAAGGAAACAAATTTCTAATTTTGGAAAGTATAATTAAAACTTACATGAAAGCACTGAATTCCATCACCTGGGATATTAAAAACAGCAAGATACATTTCAGTAATTTCACATTCTTGAGAATAGTAAGCAATATTTAATTCACTTTTTGTCTGGTCAATCAATATAGCACTTTCAACCATGGCCTCAACATGAAGAAAATATAATCTAGATTCATCAAATAAAAATATGAGATATGGCTCTAGCCAAATACCATGATACATTATTTAAAACTCTAGTGAACTGCTTGCAGACATTATCAGGGCAATTTTAAACATTAATAAGTCAGTTTCAGTAAACAGGGAGATAAACCAAAATCACAGTGGTTGTCTTGGGGATTTGGGGCATTTGTCTTTTTCTCTTCAATTCTTTATACATCTCTCTTTCTTTTCTCTTTGACAGAGAGGAAGAGTGGTTTACATTTAGATAAAAGATACAGATTCAGATTTTGTTCCCTGACATAACACTGTCTAACCAAGATAACATCCATAATGTGCTATTCATCTCACATCATTTTTACAATGACTTTGGAGAAACACCAGATTAACACTTACAGGAAAATAAACCTATTTGTTTTTGTAGCTGCATTTTACTTGGTACCAGGATGAGATAACTGCAATCTGTCTGGCTTTTTTTAAAACAGGATTGATTAAGATTAGGAAAGTATTCCACTGAGAATAGGACAGGATAGAGACATATTGTTTATCATAATTATAACAGCTTTAGAAAGGAAGAAGGAAATGCAGTTTAACTATAACATGTGTGACTGCTGAAGGAATCATGGGAACTCTCTGGCCTGTAGGATGAAGGAGGTTAAACTCAAGGATATTGGGTTTTATTCTTAGATATATCAAAGGTCAATGATTGCTCTGTGTCAGCAAATAAGTTGGAGTAGGAATCAAAACCCAAAGAAGCACGATCAATGAAAGAATAGAGAGCATGAGTAGGGACAGAAATTGCTGATGTGACAGGTGAAGGCACAAAGAGCTGCACAACCATGTAGCATCATGTCACATAATACAGAAATGTAGGGTCAACCACCAGGTTGACCCTGGGTGGAGGTCAGGTGCCCACCACAGCCTCTCTGTCAGTCCCCTCTTTTCACCTGGGGAATGGGAGAGAAAATACAATGAAAGGCTCATGAGTCAAGGACAGCGAAGGACCATTCACCACTTACAAGGACATTTCCCTCTGACTTCGGGAAATTAATTTAGTTTATTACCAAACAATTCAGAGTAGTATAATCAGAAACAAAAAATTAATCTTAAAGCATTTCCCCCCTACCTCTCCCTTCTTCCTGGGTTCACATTTGCTCCTGATTTTCTCTACCTCCTCACCACAAGCAGTGCAGGGGGACAGGGAATGGAGGTTGCACTCAGTTCATCAGCAAACCTGCTCCAGCCTCGGGTCCTCTCCTCATGGGGCCACAGGTCCTTCCAGGAGCCTCTTCCAGCACAGGTTGCCCACAGGGTCACAGCCTCCATCGGGCATCTCCCTGCTCCGGCGTGGGGTCCTCCCTGAGCTGCAGGTGGGTCTCTGCTCCCCTGTGACCCTCCATGGCTGCAGGGCACAGCCGGCCTCACCATGGGCTGCACCACGGGCTGCCGGGGGATCTCTGCTTTGGCACCTGGAGCACCTCCTCCCCCTCCTTCTCCACTGACCTTGGAGTCAGAAGGGCAGTTGCTCTCACTCTTGTCTCTGGCTGCAGTTTCTGTTGAGCAGCAACTATTCCCCCTTCTAAAACATGTGATCCCAGAGGCACTACCACTGTTGCTGATGGGCTCAGCCTTGTCCAGCAGCGAATCCATCTTGGAGCCAGCTGGTATTAGCTCTGTCAGGCATAGGGGAAATCTTCCAGCAGCTTCTCACAGAAGCCACCCCTATAGCCACCCATTTTACTAAAACCCACTACAAACAGCAAGCTTAGAACTGGGCACAGGCCAATTGTGTGAGATTAAACACGATCAAGTGCCAAATCCTCAACTTTGGGCACTCTGCCTATGTGTCGCAACAGGTTTGGTGAAGAGTGGCTGGAAAGCTGTCAAGCAGAAGAGGACCTGGGAGTGTTGGTTGACAGCCGGATGAATGTGAGCCAGGACTGTACCCAGCTGGCCAGGCAAGTCAAATGGAAACTTGGCCTTTGTCAGGAACAGTGTGCCTAGCAGGACTAGGGAATTGATTGCTCCCCTGTACTCGGCACTGGTGAGGTCACACCTCGAATCCAGTGTTCACTTTTGGGACCCTCACAATAAGAAAGACACTGAGGTGCTGGAGCAATTCCAGAGAAGGGCGACAAAGCTCAGGAAGGGTCTAGAGAACAAGTCCTGAGAGAAGCAGCTGAGGAAACTGGGATTCTTTAGTCTGGAGAAGAGGAGACTCAGGGGAGACCATATTGCTCTCTACAGCTACCTGAAAGGAGGTTGCAGAGAGGTGGGCATTCGTTTCTTCTCCCAAGTGACACGTGATAGGAAAAGAGGAAATGGCCTAAAGTTGTGCCAGGGAAGATTTAGATTGCATATTAGGAAAAACTTTCTTCACTGAAAGGGTTGTCAAGCATTGGAATGGGCTGCCCAGGGTATTTAAAAGATGTGTAGATGTGGTGCTTAGGGACATGGTTTAGTGGTGAACTTGGCAGTGTTAGATTAATGGTGAGATGCATTGATCTCAAAGGTTTTTTCCAAGCTAAATTATTCTATGAAAAATGAAATATTTAATCCCTCTGAAATTATTTGGTTCATAAGTAGAGCTAATGGTGTGCTTATCATGCTCAGTTTACAGTATTAGTGACATGTAGCAGCTGTAATATGGAATGGGTCTGGGACTGCGTCTGGAAACCGGCAGTGGGTCATGAAATGCATTTTGAAACAAGCATTGCTAAAGCTAACTGGTAGAACTACATTGGAGAGTAGTGACCGAGACATATGACAGGTTTTGTGTATGTGTACACAAATGATGTTGCATGTTATAAAGAACTACCTTTTCTTAAAAGATATGATTTTAGAGAAATGACAATGCTGATTTTGAAAGACGATGAAAAGTGGAAGGGAAAATTTGATGAAAGGGTAAAAGTGGAAGTAAGGCAGAACAAACAAACTGGAGGTCAACCAATATGTCCAGAATCAATTCCTTGCCTCACAGCTCGGTCTTCTCCCTTTTATACTTGCCAGCCAAGCAATGGAGTCCAAGTTCCTGAATCCTGATTAATGGAGCTGAGGAAAGGGACAACCCATTGGATAAACAGCACTCCAGGAGTGCCAGAAAAAAAGCTGGAGAATAGCTTAAGCAGCCTGGAGAGCTCTCCCATGGTGGCCAACAGCAGCTGGGATAAAGCAGTTCTCCAACGCTGCAGTGCTATATGCTGCATGACACCTCACAGAACTGTACCACAACCTTTAAAGAAAGAACAGGAGATGATCCATCCAAAGAGAGGAAAAAAAGAAATCTCTCTTGGACATTTAATGCCGGAAATGCGTTTTGTCTTGCTATGCTGGACTGCAAAGCAACAGCTAAATGCCAAAGGACCAGGACACACCTACAGACTTGTGTGTAGGAGGGAGGTCAGACCAGATGACCACCAGAGATGCCTTCCAAGCTACATATGGTTTGATGTGTATGAGTGTATGGGTAACTACTAAGGTTTTCCAACATGACAATGAACCAAAAGGAAGTGTGGTTGCTGTTTTGCTAGTCAGAATGAGAATGCAGAAAACACAGACTTTTCTGGGGTAAAGGTAAAAGGATGATCAATGTAGATAAATAAAATTACGAATAAAAAAATAAAATTACTAATAAATTAGTTCTGTTTGAACATCTAATATCTGATGAAGATGCTATCAAAAATTGATAGAACAGAATGAAACAAAACTTGATGGATGATGGCTCATTAAAAAAATAGAATAATTGCTTGCTGAGGTAGAAGATACTGCAGAACAGAGCGATCCCCACTATATGTTTTAATAAGAGCACAGGTGGCTTACACACAGTGTGACTATAACTCTCTCCTGTGCTCATGTTTTTAAACCTGATCAGCTTTGGACGATACAGAAATCACATTCTTAAACTGCCAGCTAATCAATACAGCCTCTGGGGCACTGATTAGAAGAAAAAAAAAAGAAAAAGAAAAAAAGAAAAAATAAGTAGTTTTTCAACAGTTATTGGAGGAACTTACAGTGTGAAAGCAGGCCAGATGGAAAGCCATGATAACCCATGGATGAGCTAACTGTAGACACACAAGGTCTAGCCTTCCAGTTAAAGAACTGAAGTGGTAGCAAGCATCTGGAGATGTACTGTTCCTCTCTGCAAGGCATAGTCTTAAAAAGTGATCAATTATCCCCCAAGGCTATTGAACAGAGAGAACATACAGAGAGACCACAGATGGAAAAGCAGATTGCTTGAGGTTGACAAAAGACATTATACTCTTGCAGCATACAGAGAATCTGCCTGCAGATGGGCAAGACCCTGGAGAGAATGTATGTTAAACTATCCCTTTGATGGAGTTCACAGTTCATTAATCTGTGACTTGGTTGCATCTTGGTTGAGGTCATGAGAGGAAAACATGAGCAGAAGCTCATTGTGTTGGAGGATACAAAGACAGACAATTCCCTGCTTCAAGGACCAGGAGTACAGGTATTGTGAGAATACTGTAAATTTAGGTTGAAGACACTCTGTGTGTAGCAGAAGACAGAAAGTTTTAGGGAAAATAGATTCTTAAAAGGAGCTTTATCAAGATAGTACCAATACCTTTGAAAATCAGTAGTTTTCTAAATAAGGATTAGTGGAAAATGTATGTGTTAACTGTTTCAGGATTACTGAATTCCTATAGGAAAAGTTACCAAGGAAACGGACCATGAAAATGGAACTAGTCCCACAGATCTGAATGAAGATCAGTACAGACTAGTTTACTATTATTTGTCATTATTAGAATTGCTAAGATGAGCCATTTTTGCCTCAATTTACATTTCAGGTATTAAATTAAATTTGCATTAAAATAAACTTTAATGTCTGAAATTTTACTGGGACAAGATTTGTGAGATTTTGGTGTTGGTGCGTTTTTAAAAGATGTCCTAAAGAAGTTTCTAATACATATTGAAAATGCATAGGTATTCAAGGCTTTCGAGAGTCTAATAAGAAAACCTTTACTCTCAGAAGGTCTGAGGAAGAGACTGGGTTTGATCATACTTAAAACTAACATAACATTTTCTAAGTCAAAAGATTATGTTACAGGTCCTTTGAAATCATTAGAGAAGCCAAAATTGTTCTGCATTGGGCAGCAAAAAAAAAAAGGAACCCTTCATTTGTAAGGAAATATTATGTAACAGGTCCTTTGAAATCATTAGAAAAGCCAAAATTGTTCTGCAGTGGGCAGCAAAAAAAAAAAAAAAAAGGAACCCTTCCTTTGTAAGGAGCTAACAGAGACAGTTCAGATATTGCCCACACCCTGTGTGGCAATAGTGTGTGTGACCTAAAATAAAAGGGATTGTTTAGATGTGTGACCTAAAATGAAGGTGATTATTTAAAATTCATCAGTATTCTTTGGACAGTTATTTTTCCCCAATAACATCACAGGAAATGAAGCTTGGGTCAATGAGTTAGCTACTTGCTTTCTTTGAATGCTGATAGTCTTCAGACCTTTGGGACTTTCCCAGTGTTTCAAGATTTAATAAAAATGAGCATTAGTAGGCCAGAAAACTCCACAGTTAGCTCATTTAGCAATGCTGTTTACAATTTAGCCAAACCTACCAATTTAAAAAATGTTTATACCTAGTAGATGCTGTTCAACATCCTCCACTGTTACTAATGGTCTGGAAAGTGCTTCATCTTGCTTGTGTGTTGTAATCAATCACCCTGCTATTTTTAAACACAGAAAAAAAAATTGTTGAACACTCTGGCTTTTCTGTTTTATTTTTATCAATCTATGACCATTTACTAGTGGATTCAAACTAGTCTTAATATTTTTAATTAATAAACAAATAGCAACAATTCTTCATATTGTCATTACCTCCACTAGCCATGAATTATTTTTTTGTTTACTTATCTTCCCTTATCAACATATTAAAATTCTTAAATTTTAATTTATATATGTTGCTGAACATGTCTCCTTCTCTTCCATTCATATAATAGCATGATTTCTTCTTGATGATTTTGCTTAATGAAATTTTATCTAATGACATTCTCTTTCTTGATTATGGAACTTTAGCTGTTAAGACATGCAATAAACTCTTCTTAAAAAACTTCAAATTCCAATTTGTTTTTTCTACCTTTCTTCTTTGGTTGAATAATCTCAAAATTAGGAAATTGTCCATTTACAAACAGGCACATATTTACTCTTGATTAGGATGTTTCTTTCTTTGCCCATTTTAAACATCAGTAGGTTAGGATCACTAGTTCCCAGGCAACATTGAACTGACCTGTCAAGCCATTAACGTACCTTGACCTCTCGTAATGAGATCCTAAGGAGATGTCTGGTAGACATCTAGCAGAACTAGCCAACTTAGGCATATATCAGTTCCCAATCAATATGGAAAAAAAATGTAGTGTTAAATCAAACCTGTAGTAAACTTATCTTTGTCTGTACATAGGTACATTTCCTGGGCAAAGAAAAGCAATGGACTGCAAGAGGGAAGTAATTTTTTTTTTTTCAGAAAAGTTTGAACCATACCATGTAATGAGTGCTTATGAATTTTTATTGTTAATACTTACACACATAATCCTATAAACATAACTGCAAAAAAAGCATGCTCATTAAAAGGTCAAAACGTCCAACTTTTACTGAAGTAAAATATGACAATCTATAAAGTCATAATAATTTAAGTATATGGTCTTGAGGTAACTCCATTATGGATTGCCTAATAGCTCCTGGCAGATTATTAATGTTATTCAAATGTATTCAGATTAGAATGTATTAAGGATTACATGATGCTACATCAAATCAATATTTTATATATACTTAGAAAAAATAATACAAGTAGGTGTGGTGCATAATACCTCCAAAAACGTTTTAGGTGATGTAACCGATGCAATCTCTCTGTGCTTCATTTCCTTCACTGCAACGATTTCCTTTGCTGTACTTTGAGTTGTCTGTTTAGACAGAAACCTCTTCAGGGCAGACAGTGTCTCCTGTGTTCATGTAGTCCAAAGCACAATGGACCCTGATTTCCTGTGCCTCTAGGTTGTGTGATAATGCTAATAATTAACTGATTCACTTGATTTACAACAGAGATGGTTATGAGCTACATGACATGGAATCTGTTTAAATTAGTTTCTTGTACTGAAGTGATCATCAGAACAGCTTCCTTCATTCCATTCCTCTCCTATGTGCCCAAGTTTGCGATAGATGCCAAGTTTTCAGCAATACTAAGATCTGCTTGTTACCACAGACTAATTGAAGAGATACACTATATTAGAAGTGTTCTTAACCAAGTCTTGTTTATTTCACAAAATACCTCACAACATTCATTAAGGCTTTTTAAGGGGAGCTATTATACTTTCCTTATCTCAGTAAGTCATTGCTAAGCATTTGTGTACACATGCTGCTTTTTAAATTCCGCTTAATAACTAGGATGCCTCTTTGATATAGGGTGAAGATATTAAATCCAAAGGATTATTGTATTTTCCAGTTTATTAGTCATTGTTCTCCTGTAGTCTGAGATGTGCAAAATGATGACTTTTCAGAAAAAAATCTGGGCCCCTGGTTTATGACTTTAAAATGATACTTGCAAATCTAAGAATAGTTCTCAGATTAAATGTTATCTATAAATGGTATAATAATTTATTCCCTTGTCCTGGCACATATGTCTTTGCGCATGGGTTCTGAAGCTTAACAGAGTCCTCTTTGTTACTCTGTTGGGCATCTTTTCTCCTAGGCATAACTAAGAACTTAAATTGTGAATAAAGCTCCAAATATGAAAAATTTTCTCTTGCTGATAGTTACTTAGGCATATGAATATATGCGTCAGCAGCAACAGAACTGTTTGCCAGAGTAAAGACTGATCAGCATATGTAATTGTCCTACTGTTGGCTCAGGAGAACTATGCTGCGAGTTGGTGGACAAATTTCTACCTGTTCAACTGTGAATGACTAAAAACATTTTTTTTTTTTTTTTCCAGAACATCTGACTGTATCACTTTGTGCAGCTGTAAAGTTCTAGAAAATATTTTTGGACAGAATGTGTCATTAACAGAATTCTGACAAGCTTTATTGCAAAGTCCAGTCAGAGATAATGCAGAATTGTAACAACAGTTGCAGGTACCTGATTGACAGGGTCCTTTGTGTTGCTGATGATTTCAGGGGGTGAAAGGAAAGATACTACATAGATGATACTGG
>NW_010223560.1:0-41669 GCF_000690775.1 Eurypyga helias | reverse complement strand
TTATTAAAGAAAAAATAAATATTTCTTTTAATATTAGCTTCCTAGCTAAGTAATTGTTATAATTTCCTTTAGGCAATGATAAGAGCAAGACAGAGGAGATGGATTCAGGGAACAATCTCGCTTTTAAAATATGATACTCCCTACTGTTATCATGCCTTTGCAGTATAGATGGAGAAATACGCACTTGCAAAGTCTGAAATACTTTTCAGTCCTACAGGAGGCTCACCATCCAAGTGGTTTGTACAATTTCAAGTATACTATTATAGCTAGTCACCTTACTGCAAACTTAATTACTTTAACAAAAATAATTTCTGTTTTGTCCTTTACAAGAGGTATACTGCTCCTGCAACATCTGCACACACAATAATGTATTTAGAAGGTGCTCATGCATTTTGAGCAAGGCTTGATTAAAGCTGGTAGAATAATAGATGCCTCTGTATAAAAATTGAGACTAAATCCTAGCATATCAAGTGTTTTTGTGGCAATGTAATAGCTGCCACTATGGGGAATGCCACAGCTGGAGGTGAATCAGCAGCAGCCTGCAGCATGTACACAGGCCTCCCAATAACTCAAAGAGACAAGACAAAACACAGTAAAAATCCCCAGAATGTTGTAAGAGAATATAATGCAACATCCATGCTTTACAAATGAGGTCTTGCTTAAGGATCTGGAGGAATGATATATACCATCCTGACAGAAATCCTCCAGGTGATGCAGTATGCTCCCAGCATGACTGAGAACAAGAACAGCTTTAATAGATCTCTCTGGACTAAAAATTTTAGTTTCAACACCCAGACCTCTGTAAAAGTTTGGAAGGGGTTGAAGGCATGAAAAAGTAGAATTAATTGTTACGTACAGGAAATGTTACACTTCTAAGCAGATGACAAAAAAATTTCTGTGATCTGTGGCATGAATATGCATTGCCCAGTGAATCCACCAAGCCTTCCAACAGTATATGTGTAATTAGTATGAGAATGTATGTTTCTTCATATTGTTGGGCTCAAAGTAATTTATGAAATGAGCAATGCCACAGAAGAGGATCAGCAGATGAACAGCTTTGTGCTCTCCTGCCATCCTCCCCTTTCTTCTGGTGCCTGTGCTCTCTGAATATGCCAAGCACTAGGCAATGGCAAACTGTGGGCCTTGTGACAAGGCAAATTAGGTCATTAAAAGCTTTAACATTGACCTCACCCATCTCTGGACATACACTATAAATTCAGATGTGACCTGGCACTTCCTGATCAATATACTTGACACATTTTCTTACTAACCAGGAACATTACGGATCAGTAGACAAAATTCTTTTTTTCTTTCTCTTTCTTTCTTTCTGACTGTATTTGTAGACAGACCCCTGCCCTCATTCCCTATATGCACTGCATAGTTTAATTTTGTCTAGATACCCAGTTCCTAATTAATGTCCAAGTCTATACTGAACTAACTGACGCATTTTATTATCTATGCTTTTTTTTTTTTCTGTTATCTAATAGGAGAATAGTAAAATAAGAATAAACGCTCTTAATAGACAAATTCAGTCACAGCCTTTCTCAGGTTAATTTTATCCTCTATTTTTCTCCCTATTTTTAGCCTTATACCCCTTTGCACCCTCACTGACCAAATGATCCTATTCTAGACTACTACCAGCTGTGGGGATTTCAATAAGTAATTTTCTCTAAGTGCTTTCTGCTGTGGCTCCTGCACCTTTCCTATATAGCGTGCAATCTTTCATATTGAAACAGAAGGTTTGTGATTGTTTTGGCTAACAAAAGCACAAATGACAAATCAGACCTCATTTTGACAGTGTGCTTGCTGTGGGAGATTCATGTATTCAGAGGGCTCTGTACAAGTTCCTACTTCATCCTTATTTGGAAATACCTCTCTGTATAAATTTGCAACTGAACTGAGGCATGCGTGTATTGAAAATAACTCTCTGAAATAGAGGACTATACAAGAGTAGTGTCCCTGTCCACTGTGAATCAGCTCATCTCGACCGACAGCACAGAATTTCAGTGTGGGACAGGTTTTCACTCCAGGTCCTTGAGGTGCTTGTGCTGGCAGTATGGCAGTCCTGACCATACTATGCATGAAGACTAAGACTCGAAGTATGAACCAGGATTATTTTGTAATAGTATGAGATTACTACTGGAAAAAAGAAAAAGCATGCCTTTAAAATATACAGACATTATTACTGCCAACAATAGAATTTCAGCTATAGAAATCTATGTGCTTGGAGAATTTTCATTTGCATAATTTCATTATGATCTAGAAATGCCAGCAATTGACCAAGGGTTATTAAGAAAGTTTAATCAAAGCATATTGCTTTCCAGTCCAGCAGGTGTTTTCAGTTTTAACCTAATCATGCCTTCAAATACAAGTTTTACTTTATATGGAATTTTAATGTTTACAATTATTAATATCTCAAAAAATGGTGCCTATTTGGAAATTCAGTCCATAAAATGTGAAGCCTATGCCTTTTGTCCTCATTAGAACTACTCCACTAAATTTCTTCTTTCTGTGCTGCTCTTTCTATAGTCATCCACACTACTGACAAGTAGGCTAAGGCAATTAATGTGAATAAGGGCAGTATCCATCAGATTCTTAACTTCTTCAAAGACCAGGTAGAAACTGACTGGCGTAAATTATTAATTCAGTGATGGGAATGACACTAAGATCATTTTTCAAACCTACTATATTATTTTATGTTATTTTGTGCAAATATTAAGGCTACAGCACTGATCAAAACACCAGAGTAAAACCCAAATTAACTTTCTTGTTTTGTACTTTAACATTCAATCCTTCCCAGAGGTATTTTTCCTCTGAAATAAGCACAAGATAGAACATTAGTTGGCTTCACTCACAGTTTTTGAATTGTTTTGAAACTGTGGCTTTTCGTGGAGCTACTTGAACCTAAAAGTATTCAAGCACATACTTCTGCAGATGGAGTTTTAATGGGGGTAGGGGAGAAAGAGATGCACAGGGCAAGGGTATTTACCTCCTATACCGAGACCAGCAGATGCAAACTATGTTGTCATGTCTTGCATTTCCATCCATACTAATATGAAGGCCATTACTAGCTGGCGACTGGGCAGGCGAACAAATAAAAACAGTTTATGCTATTACACACTTACATGATTTGCTGAATCGGGAACTTCAGCAACAAAGTAAGCAAAATAAGTTTGCGGAAATGTGGGAAGCCAGGAATCAATGAACCTTGTGTATGGGGCATAAATGATTTTGTAGTTAATGTAATAGTGTATTTCAATAAAGCACTAGGCTGTGGTATTTTTTATGTGCTGCCACCTGCCAGATGTTGCCATGTTTATCCTAACCAGTTGGATTCTTCTGTTCCTGGTGAATGCAGACCTTTTTCAGGTTAAGAGCTGCTTCCTTTTTCAGGTGCACTGACAAAACTGAGAAATCTCAGAGGGTGCAGAAAAAGGAGTTTTTTGCACGTTACTGCTCTTTGAAAAGGCACAACACAGACTGTTTCCTCAAGTGTGCTTAAAAGGCCAGTGTCAAACCAGGAACAGTCAGATTCTCTGAGTGCAGTTGCACTATTTTTATATACTGATGCATTGTAGTCTTAATTTCACATACCTTTTCTTCGAATCTGGGAAGTCAGAGTCTTTAAGGTGGAAAGCTGTGTTTGTGGCAATCATTGTTCATTTTATTGTGACTTCCTTTTATCTTCTGCTCATCATCAGTGAAACGAGAGCAAAAAACCTGACAACTGGCACACAGAGAAAGGGACTGTTACATATCAAATATGTACAGCTGAATATTTGCAGACACTGATTTGCTTTCTGAGAAAGTCTCATGACAACTATGAAGCAAAACTCCTTGTCACTATTCACTTTTCATGCCCTTTCTGACTTGTGTTTTGTCGGAAGAAAGAAGAGAAATGGAAGTCTTGTGCAATGGGCTGAGACAGGGTTAATTTTCTTCATAGTAGCTAATATGAGGCTATGGTTTGGATTTTTGCTGAGAAGAATGTCAATAACACTGATGTTTTAGCTGTTGCCAATGCTTGTATTAAACCAAGGACGTTTTCAGTTTCTCATACTGCAGCTGTGTTCCCTGCCAGCTTCTTCTCTATAAGAAGCTGGCAGGAGGCACAGCCAGGACACCTGACCCAAACTGACCAAAGGGATATTTCATTCCATAAAATGTCATGCTCAGTATATAAGCT
This sequence comes from Eurypyga helias, assembly GCF_000690775.1. Taxonomy (NCBI): domain Eukaryota; kingdom Metazoa; phylum Chordata; class Aves; order Eurypygiformes; family Eurypygidae; genus Eurypyga; species Eurypyga helias. Next base: position 37,483 of record NW_010223560.1, on the reverse strand, counting down.
GAGGCGAGTTGGCTGTGGGGGATTGCTGCTCAGGGTCAGGCTATCAATCACTGGGTGATGAGCAATTGTTGTGTTGTGCATCACTTGTTTTTGCATATTCCTTTATCAGTAATATTATTATTATTTCCTCTTCCTTTGCTGTCTATTAAGCTATTTTTATCTGAACCCCCAAGGGTTTTTCTGATTTTCTCCCACATCCCACCTAGGGGGCACGAATGGGTGGCTCCATGGTGCTTAGTTGCCAGCTGTGGGAAAACCACGACATGCCAGTTTCTGTAATGTGCTGGATTCTGATGAGATGGCAGTTATGACCAGATTCAGGAGCTTTCCCAAAATGTCATCTTCAACTCTAAACCCCTGTCCCAGTCTTGCTCACTTATGGGCTGGAGTCCTCAAATACCCACGAACATCCTTGCCTGCTTGAGCTAGACAAGGATTTTTTTTTTTTTTCCAGGAGCTTTGAAACATCTAAAACCTTATAAAACTATCCTATAAAATAATTGCAAACTAATAACAATGTTCACAGGGGTATATGCTTAGATAATTCATAATATCCCACTCTTTTTCTTCTAAAGAAATTTGTATCTCATGTATTTAAATAATTGGTAATTTTCCTTTCTGTGGCTTAAAACCATGTCTATTTTATTTACACATCAGGCAAGTTTAATGTACTGCTTCATTTCAAGCTTGCACCTGAAATATTTCTGTCTAAGATTGTCTTAACTAAGAAACTCATGGTTATGTTGGACTGAAGGACTGTCAGCCTTGGTGATGAAGCTGACCCATTGCAATTCACTAGGTCAGAAAGAACATGGCATTATCTGTCATTTACTGCTTAGGTCATTGAAAGTCCTCAGTCCCAGTCCTTGTTTCCAGGATTAGTTTTATATTTTGACAATTGATTAGATAAGGTGAAATACAGAAGCAGTGTGAGGTCCAGGGACTGCAGTCCGAGTTACTGCATATACTATAGCCCCTTTCTGGGCTAGCACAGATACCTATTTGTATTCTGGTGCTTTCTGCAGGTGTATTTATTTTCTTGTTAAAATTTCCCTGTCAATATGAAAAGTACCTTGATTTTGTTCTAATAAAACATTATGCTTTTATTTCTTTTCAGGCGCAGAAATAGACCTGAAGATGTCAGCAAGATGCCTCTCAGGCACTCAGACATTACGCATGGGCGTGGTGATTCACAAAACAGAGTTCTCCAGAAGAGAATGGCCTGGTTTGAACTGCCACAGTCTCAATGAACAGGTTGATGTGCCCAGTGACTGAGAAAAACAACATTTTGTCATGTTTTTGCATACTGGACAAAAAGACAACCTTGATGTACTGAATTTTTAACAGTACATGCTTGCTTGTTTTGGTTTGCACTGGACAGCAGCTAAAGTTTAGATACGTCCCCACAGAATTTAACACTAAAAGTGCTCAATATTCTCCCACTTACCTGAACCTCATTGACGATGGAAAATGCTTTTCTCAGCTTCTAGCACTGTGCTCCAGTACTTCTGATACAGTCATTCTAATCTCTGCCACTTCCTCCGATCTGAAGTTGGCGAATTCAGGAGAGCAGGACGAGCTGAAATCTCTGTAATTTAGCCCTGAAGCTACTATGATTCAGCGACAGTTTACTGCCATCTGTGAGACCAGAGAGAGCCTTTTCCAACCTCAGCTGACCCAGGGCCCTGGAGCACATAATAGCCCTCCTTGGTATCCATACTGAAATACGCCTTTTAGGGAGAAAACTATCATTGCAAAATTGCTGGCAATTTAGAGACCTTTACGTAAAACACCAGCTCGCAGAAGGCTGGATTTCAGTCTTTGGAGCGTTGCTATCTTCCAGCACACACACAGTACTCTCTGGTACATCGCTTGGTGTCTTTTATTGGAACAGTGTCTCTTCCTTGGGGAAGCTCATTTATTACTTTGGCTGAACCTGCTTTATTGTTATAAAATTGTATCTACTTAATGTGATCCAGTAAAGAGAACCACAGCTTGGTGATATTACACAGTGGGAATGAAAGCCCAAGGGATTAATTCTTGCAGAATTCTGTACTGAAAGGTAAAACTTTCATCTCGGAGACCGTACTTGAGCCATACATTTCAGGGAGTGGGTTGTGGAATGATACATGCATTCCTCACACTTGCAACAGAAAAGCAGTTTTCTGAACTTCATCTGAAATTTTGAAAAGATTTTATGTATATTCAAGAAAAGGTAAAAATTGAAGCATTATGAAAGGATTATCTCTTCAACCGTGACTAAATGGTTGGTTTCTTTTGCTGTCAACTTCATTAGAAGTCATGAGTCAGACCCACCCATCTGGTTTACGTTGCTTTCCTGACATAAAACATCTGCAAACCTGGATCAAGTGGTACTATCTCCTAAATTACTGTTGATAAATTCAACCAGTGGTACAAAAAGTTACTTCAGCGAAAAACAGAACTATTTTTCCCCCACTAGTTTGTAAAGAAATACGTTAGTTCTTTAGCCCTACATAAATTTTTGAAAAAAAATACTTCCATGTGTTTCTATAACCTGAATTTACCTCATTCCACGACACTTATAAAAGGAAAACAGAATAAATTTCTAATGAATTCCAGTACCAAGCTGCATTCATGGTGTCCTAATCAGCATAACAATACTATAATTATATTTGATTGTTAATTATTTTCTTCTTTTATATTTAAGACTATTCTCCTCTCTTCTTTGCATCTGATTAAAGGAAGAATACCTTTTATTGCTTTGCATTCTCGCTTTAAAGACTTTCATGAGGAGAATGCCAATATTATCACAATTAAAATGAAATGTTCAAGCAGAGCTGTCTCCTTCCAGACCTTTGAGTGGAGCTGTGTAGAGCTAGTTGCTTTAATTGAACTAATGAATTCAGCCTTCAGTACCCCATAAAAATATTCTTCCACTTTAGCAGCTATATTAAAGGTTTTCTATTAAAAATCACATTAAATTGGGAAATTTATTTGTCTGCATATTCTGAAATGTGCATGTTGATCTCTCCAATTGTATACCTGACTTTTTTTAACGTTTTGTAGTATTTGCAGGAGCATGCACAACACACTGAAAATCACAAAGATTTGTACTCTTTGGTTAGAGAAAGCAATGTTCTTGTGGGTAAAAGAAACTATTCTTTGCACTAAATTTTACTGTGATTTTTGTCTTCTTTGCATGATCCCTACCGGTGTTACACTAAACACCACTTTGCTGGTGAGGTTCACAAAATGGCCAAGGGCTGAGAGCAGAATCAGGTGCTATTAAATCTGACATGTTTTGGACTGTGGATGAGATGAGCTTTCTCTTTTAGAGTTTGATATAACTCATTTTTTAGTCAGCCTTCCCCTCAAGGTCCAATACAACTATCCACTGAAGTCCATCAAAAGACAGACATTGTCTTCAGTTGGATTGGGTCCTCAAGGGCACACTAAGCATATTTACACCATGGGCTGCAGAAGTCATACTTTTTTTTCTTTGAAGAAACAGAGAGCTTCAACTTTCAGAAGAGGCAGCTAAGACTGATATTCAATACTACCATGTTAAAAAAAAAAAATTTTTTTTAAATTGTGGAGAATTAGATTTTTAACCTGTTTTTGTTATAAATCAGCTGATTTCTTAACTGCAATTTTTTGCACTTGGAAACTTGCTCTTTTCATGATCTGAAATATTATTCTCTGTGAATAAAGTTGAAATCTATTTGTAAAATTTTTCAGATAAATTTTTATATAGATATTCACATCATTTATATAGCTGTTTAAATTGGTTCATTTGTTAAAGGAAAGAAACAGCACATAACTTGCAAAACATGTAAGTCTGTGAGTATTTTTTTACTGTTGGTAGTAAACACCCATTAATTCAAAGGAAGGTGTATTTGTTATAGGGTAATGTATCTAGCTCATACAATGCTACACAAGGATTTTATTCAATTTTACTTTATTTTATTTTATTCTGTATTCTATGATGCCTAGAGGCTACAGATAATGTAGAAATTACATTTTTCCAGGAACAATACAACAAACAGCAGGAACTACAAGGCAAAAGAAAATCCTTGAATTAAGGATCATCCAGTTTAAACGAAGGGGAATATTTTTCTTCCTTTTTTTTTTTTCTGATTTGTGGAGTTAGCAAATTTCTGCTGTGATATATGGGAACTAACTGCACCAAAATTGCTGTAATTCACATTATAAAAATAACATTATAGAAGTGTCTTAGTGCATTTCTTCACCTCTGTGTAGAAATGTGTCCCTCCCCTGCAGAGCTACCTAGTTTTCTCTATGTATAAAAATGAATGCCTTACTTATTAGGTCAGGTATCTGAAGAAGGTATTCTAAACTTGGCCTTTAATACGAGTCACAGACAAAAGTTCTTTTTAATTCAATGTGATTCACAATATAACTCAGACTTTTTTTTTAATAACGAACTGTGAAAAAAAAAATAGAACCATATTAAAGCTCTAATTAAGCACTTGAAATTTAAGAAGTAAAAATTAAATTATTATTTTTGTTTTATTCTAGTATTTATTAGATATTCCTCAAATACTTTTCCTCAATCTGATTGAATATAGTTTATATTATAACACCTTCTCATTTTGTGATATGTGGATTTATGTTTAACTACTTTTCGAAATACTCATTTTGTCCATTCCCCCTATTTGGTCCTACAATCATATCTGCCTGTTTCACATATAGCTGTGAATCTTTTTTCATAAGATCCTGTAAGATGAACAGAGTATTTTCACCATTATGTTAAGTAAGTACGGTTGCCTTCAATTGATTAAATTCAGGAGTATCTAAAAATTCTAAGTGTGCAGTATAAGGAATTCAGGATCTGATTTTGCAGAGTGTTTATATGGCATTTTATATATGCAAAGCACAACCTTTATTGACTGCGTTTGCAATTCTATAAATCAGACCCTACAGTCCCAAGGTAGATACCTACAAAATGAGAAATGTGTAGTAGGTAGTCTGTGAAAAACTGAGTTTCAGTGACTTAACCACAGTCAGAGAATTATATTCACATGGAAGTACTCTGCTGTCTGGGTCACCAAGTAAATGCTGTAAATAGGAGGTTCTTCTTTCTTCTCATGCAGATCGTACAAAAAATATAAAATAACTAGTGGTACCTCTGATTTGTCATCCTTTGTGAAATTCAGTATGCCAGATGGGTGAGATACACACTTACTTAATGGATTTCACAGGTATTTGTTTACAGGGGAAGGCAATCTTTGTGCTAAAGATGGACAAAACCTCTTAGGAATTAAGCAGAAATCTAAGGAGATTCTTGTACAAACTGAATAATTTTCAGATTTGGGCAGATCCTCATGGGGACTTAAAGAGATTTTTTTGCTTCCATTTCTCAATCAAACCATTAAAAAAAGAAGAAAAAAATTCAAGAACCTTGTTTTACGTGTTAGTAGAATGATGTATTTGTTTCATGGCCTTATTCTTTGAGACAGATGTACTGCTTAGGCTATCTGATTGGGGAGGAGGGAGGTTTGTTCTTTTTAATAGACTGAGATTGCAAATGTCAATTGGATTATTTTTTGTTAAATGATAGCCAACTACAAATATCTAGAGACCTAAGTTTCTGTTGCACCCTATTGTCAAAGTGGTGCTAATGTGCTCCCACCACATTAGAAAGTTGGATGACTCTCAGCATTACATTAGAAGGGAGGACTGGCAGTGCACAGCTTTCAGGCCCCACGGTAGGCAGTTTTCAGCTTTTATTTAGTTATTAGGGACAGCTTGATTGCAGCTGCAGGTGGTAGCTTATATTCTGTCATTTCTGGTGTTTGCCTGGCCAGTATGTATAGCATGGAGAAAGAAATTTTAAAGATATAAAGATATTGTTCTTACTTAAAAGTTATAAGAAGCTGTAAGAACAGACCTAATGCACTGGAAAGAGGCCATATACATACTGATTTTAGTTTAGTTTAGGTCTTTTTACCAGTCTGAGTACCCAGTCAAAGGAATCAAACCTCCACATCGAATCTTATCCTGCATTCATTGTCAAGTTTAGGGGAAAAAGTACTTGCGACAGAGTTGTTCTTCATATTTTAATTAATAATAGAAGGTGACAGCTCCTCTGAGAGGTTTTCAGTCTGCAGATAAAATATCATGGATATTCAGCCACTGAAATATCTGGGGAAATAATTTGCTACAAATTTAGAACATCAGCTGGCTCCTAGCTTATATGTAGATGAAGTAACATCAGGAAAAATAAATAGCGTTACCTTTTTATCTCTTATTTTGTCTGCTTTATTCCATTTCATGCACTGAAAGCACAAGTATTCTGCATTTAAGATGCATTTTGTTAGCATGCAATAGTGTACTAGAGTCTAATAAGACTATTCTATTCTAGGACAGAAAATAAATTAGTTATATTAGTTTCTGTTCATTGCCATTTCAGTGTTGTACTAGAGTCATCTTACCTGCAGTAGGGTGCTAATAACAGTCAATAGTAAGCTGTAATTTTCTGAGTTAGTAATGTGGTTTTTGATTTTTTTTTTTTTAATGCAATGCCTTAAAATATGAGGATCTTTAGCTTGATTTAAACATTGGCGTGCAATGTGGTATAAACATTTCATAATAACAGCCACTACCCTCTGAAATGAAGTCTGGTGGAATCCTGTGGCTTTTGGGAAGAATCAGGAAATAGCCCTTCAGATCTGAAAAACAGAAGAAACAGAAGTATTGCAGGGGAACTCTAGTAAAAATATTACCATGGTCTTTCATGAAACAGGCGTCCTAACTTGCCAAGGTATTTACATTAGATGTAGTTTTAATTTTAGAAGATATCTTCTTTTTAATATGCTTCAACCAGTTAAGATGATCATTTGTGCTAATCTGTTTGACTCTAATTGGACGAAGAACAAAAATCTTTGTCAATCCTGCTGATACCTGTACTAAATTTCTTTTCTGGCTTTGAATGTGATTTCACTTATAAATCAGAATATTAATGATGATTTTTACAGCTTTGCATAGTTTGAGATTTTGGTTTCTAAGAGCTCGTTGCCATTCTTCTTGCTATCAGTTACGAAGGTGGAAGGTTTGGACCAGCATGCACTTAAATACTTAACGTAGCTTTAGTATGCTAACATTGTCTATTATTAATTACCCATCTAGTATAGCTATATATATAGTATATTTATGCCACTCAAACAATAGTTACAACAACAAAAAATTGCAAAGGCAATAATACTGGGGGAAAAAAAAAAAAAAAAACAACAAAATATAACCCCAGTTGATATAGCACCTTTCACTTAGCAATATAGACTTGTTTCGAGAGCTGTTATCCTGCTACAAGCTCTACCCATTTAGAGGCTTTGTTGGTGTAGTCACAGTGGCAACCCATGCTTTATTTAGACAGGCTTTCTAAGTTCTGGAATCTGGCAATCTAGGTAAATTATGTGTTAATAAATGAGTGCAACTCTTATCAAGTCATAAGATTCACTTATCCTTGTCTTGGCTCCCAATATTCGGTGGTAAGGACTCCTAGAGACACCCCCATGACTTAGATACACTTGCATTGTCAGACTTTGAGTGATGCACTACAGCTCTGGTGTTCAGTGGTTTGTTTGGTTTATTTTTTCCTATGGTCTCACTACTGGTCTGCAATGAAAACATGTGCATATAAGACTACGTTTAGGTTCCTGTATTTATCAGACCTAGTTAAACATATCCTACCTGCTTCTTCCTGTTTCCTCTGTATTCATTAAATAATGCCTTACAAAAGTCAGGAATTTGTAGTCTCTCTACTTTCTCCTGCAAGAGCAAAGACATACTCAAGGATCTTCATGATTATTAAATTCAAACCTTATAAATAGATATATTTCTATTTTTACACAGTGCATATCTAGCTTTCCAGAATTTACCCACCCGGAGTATGTTGCTAAGGCTCAAAGCTATCTATGCAGGATCCAGACAGCTACTGACTTCTGAATTGTTAACCCAGATACTCAAAGTGATTTTAATACATCTTTGTAAGAAGAAAGTTTTGGGGAAATTCTCATTTTCATTCTTTTCTAATTACTGTGCATGACGAAGAGGCTTTCCCCACCAAATATTATCCCACACCTTCCCAATGCAGTCTCTTGAATTTTCTGTTCTGTATCTGCCATGGAGCCACCATTAACAAGACACTAGAGCAGTGTGCCAGAGTGTGCGAATGCTGGTGCATTGTGGGCCCAAAGTGCGAGCAGAGGTGCGCTAGTGAGCACACAGCTCCCCTGGCAGTCAGCAGCCACTTTGCTTGCAGTAGAGAAGGATGTTCTGGATGGTCACACAAGTTTTGTGTTCAACAACTGGATGTCCGAGTGGGGACCAGTGACGAGCGGTGTATGACTCAGTACTGCATGTCCTGTGTCTATGCAGGGAGCAGGAACAACATGTCCCCAGGTTCAGTGGAGGATCTATGGAGACGTGATTCCCTTCCCTACCACAAGGATATGTCCCAATGAAAGCTTTTTCTCCAATTTATTTTTACAGTGCTTGGTGCAGTGTCTGGATAAGGATAGTTTAGCCGCTGATAGCAAATGAAGTTGTGCTTAATGATTCCATTGCACACTGCCAGCTTTTACTCATTTGTTTTCACTTAATTCTATGAAAATATTGGAATTATCTTAACTTTATTGTAGTATAAGACCATATGAAGTAACTGTCATTTCCAAACTATTGTGTGTAAAGTCAGAAGTGGTCTATTAAGATCTTAGGATCCTAAGTCTTAGGATCCTACCGACAGCTACATATGTTGTTAATTTTTTAAGTATGTTTCAGTGCATTTCTAGAATTAACAGCTTCCTTTTAACAATATAGTCTGTTGTTAGATATAACAATACACTTACTTCATACAGTCACCTGAGCAAGCAAGCACCCAGATAATATATCACAAGCACTGTTGTCAGAAGTGGAATGGAGTGTGTTTTAGTTGGGACACAAGCTTGTGTAATGCTGACTGGCCTACATTTCTGCATAGAGAACAGTGGAAAGACTACTCCAGTAATTTGGCTAAGGGCAATATAAACCTAATTAGAAACATTCAGTCCCATAAGGGCACAAAATTATATCTGGAAACAGCAATTTAAATATTCATTTCTAACCCTAAATAAAGGAGAAAAAAAACATCCAATTTTGTCAAAGCCTTCACATATAGGGGAAAAAAGATGAACATAAAATTTTTAATTAGTGGTCTGTGATTACTTCACCATATCCTGCACAGTTAAACTCAGCCACACAGTAGAATTTGATTGAATTCCACTCAATGCCTTAAGTTGAGGCTAAGTTTAACCTTTTAAATTATATATAACAAAAACAATAATTTATGAAAGATATTCTTTCTTTAATTGTTTTAGGGGTTGTTTTTCCATCAGCATAATAGCAATTTTGATATTTTAAATTAGCTACCCATAAATTGATGGATTTTGTCTTCATTTAAATTATCTCTTACAGGTGTTGAAATAGCCATGTCTATTTTTCATTTTCCTTTTTTTCAGTTTCTCTTTTTTGATGCAGGCTGAACTGAGGAACTGAGAAAAAAATTGTTTTTCTAATCCCTTGCTATTATTTGCTAACAGCAATATTTTTATAATTATATTAAAAAAAATGATATAGAAAAGCATGTTATTTGATACTGAAGATTGTCAGGTAAAATTGAGTAGCAGGTGCTGGATTTATGGCATACTAGTTAATAATTATACAATGTAACTCAGTCACGAGTTAAAAAACACAGCTAGCAGTACTTTTGCTTTTGATTTAATAGATCTGAGTACATTCCTAACATTTTATGTACGGCACTATTAAATTGTGCACAGTCATCAGCCTATTTTCCTCCTTCTTTCTTTTCCTTCCAGGGTATTTACTCTTTCTGTAACTACTTAAAAATAAAAGAAAAGTTGTTTCTCCTTTTGTCTTTCTTGAATAATCTCAAGACAGTTCTAATTCTTGTTTTAGCTCAAGAGGTTTGTCTCTAAACTCTCAGCTCAAATTTGACCTCACACTTATCATAGAATCATAGAATCATAGAATGGTTAGGGTTGGAAGGGACCTTAAAGACCACCTAGTTCCAACCCCCCTGCCATGGGCAGGGACACCTTCCACTAGACCAGGTTGCTCAAAGCCACATCCAGCCTGGCCTTGAACACTTCCAGGGATGGGGCATCCACAGCTTCTCTGGGCAACCTGTTCCAGTGCCTCACCACCCTCTCTGTGAAGAATTTCTTCCTGATATCTAATCTAAACCTCCCCACTTTCAGTTTAAACCCATTCCCCCTTGTCCTATCACTACAGGCTGTTGTAAAAAGTCCTCTCCCAGTACCCTTGTAGCCCCCCTTCATGCAGCTCACATAACTGTAGGAACAATGGCCATGGGAGGTGAACAGTTTTTAATGATATTGTTCCCAGTGCTGGTACCATTAGGGCCACTGGCCTTAGACTGCAGTAATGTAAGTGGGTTTGTTAAATACTACATTTTTCATAGGTCATGCCATCCAAATGAGGAGTAAAAGTAATATATATTTTGTTCAGCCTTTTACCATCATATGCAACAAAGCAGAAGACTGTGAGCTCTTGGGTTTTTTTCTTGATTGGATTTCATCATTTCTTCTTGGTACTGGCATTTTATCCACTTGAACAGCCCAGAGTTACTGAGAAACTTGGTACATAATGAAGTTTTATTTTATTATTCTTTTCTTCTTCATCATCTTCATTGATTATGGTTTGCAGATGTTAGATGACTCTTTTGTGAAAACCTGTTGTGCTGGTTAAGTTAGGACAGAGTTAATTTTCTTCACGGTAGTTGGTATGAAGCTATGTTTTGGATTTGCCCTGAGAATAACACTGATAACACTAGTGTTTTGTAGTTGTTTCTAAGGAGTGCTTGCACCAATTCAAGGATTTTTTCAGCTTTTGATACTGCACCTGTGTTCCCAACTTTCTTCCTACAAGCAGTGTGAGGGGACACATTTCAGAGAGCTGACCAAAGAAGTATTTCTTTCCATGTCACCTCATGCTCAGTACATAAGCTGGCTGTGGGACAGGGGACCATAGTTAGTTCATTAGTTAGTTAGTTGTTGCGTTGGTTGGCTTTTTCAGTTGTTCTCTTGCTCATGGGGCTCGCTCAGACTCTGCTGTGATCTCTCTTGGTCTCTCTGCCTCGGAGTCTCGCTACTCGGGACATGGCTGTGTATCAGTCAGCAGGTGGTGAGCAATTGTATCATATGTTTTATTTTCCATTCTTTTAATTATATATTATTATTCATATTTTTGGTATTATTAGTACTGCTATTTAACATTCAATTATTAATTTTTTCTTATGTCAACCCATGAGCTTCCTTGTCTTTTTCTCCAATTGTCCTCTTCCACTGGAGGAGGGGGGATGTGAGCAAGTGGCTGGGTGATATTTGTTAGCTGAAGTTAAAACAAGATGCCTGTGTCCTTAAAGGAGTCTTTCTTTCATATCATTATATGTATTGCTTTTCATTTGGATTGACTGGATTTAGAAGGGATTAGACATGCTTCCAGTTTGTGCATAGTAACAAAGTGTTAGAATTTGCTAAAATCTCTTACTGACATTTTCCTTTGTGTTTCTGGTCCAGTTGTCATCTGAATTAAAATTACAGGATTACACACAATTAAATCAAAAACACTCAGAATTGGTGTGTATATTTTGAGAGGTTTTGTTTGGTTGGTTGGTTTGGTTGGGTTTTTTTACCGTTGGTGCTTTTTTTTTTTTGAGTAAATGACTTTCTTCCAAGTCGATTTTTTCTTTCCATGGATATCATTAAGTTAGTTTTAACAGTAAGTTCCTGCAGACTTTTGTTTACAGTGGTTTTCCTGGAAATAGGCTACAACCTCACTTTCCCTCAGCAATGCCAGGGCAGAGGCACAAGTACAAGAACTGGGCTGTCTCTAGGTGTTTGCTATGATTTAGGCTTAGGCCAGCCAGCAGTCCCTATTATTAATATCAGCAGTACAACATATAATGATATGCCCTAAAATGACTCTATTAACTATCCTCTAAAAACATAGTTGTCTATTTTCTGCTGTTATACTTAAAGAAGGCTGAGTGTTTCTGTAACACCCTGGACAAGCCTAAACTACCTACTCTCTGAATAGCTCTGCTCAAGCCCAAAGGGCAGCTACTTCAATGTACACTGTAAATTGCAGAGTGGACTAGAACACATCCTTCTCTGTCTAGCTCTTATTAAACCAGCAAAAGAACTTGGCATGATCACAGAAAAGAGCTTTAACTTAAGGAATATTGTACTAGGACAATTACAGATATATGTAAAATCATTATCTCTTAATAAATGATCCCAAACGATTTAGTCAACTCAAAAAAATCATTGACTTATTTCTTTCCCCCCTCTCTTCCGGCTCTCCATAGTGAATTCACAATGTCAAGGCTCAGTGTAAAAAGAGAGGAACGATTAGTGTTACTAGCAATGAGCATAATGAGAACAAGGTACTGAATACAGCAGTGTGCAGCACCTTTGAAAACCCAGCCATAAAACAGGGCACTGATTACTGTAGCAACTATTTGAAGAGAGAAGTTCCCCTGCTGAGTTTCTCTTTTGGCTTTAAATGTAATGCTAACCTTGCACATTCAGCAGATTTCGCTTTTCAAAGCCACAGCCATGCTTTCTGCTTCCAGAAAATGATGTACTGAAGTGTTCTCATGGACTTGGCAATCAATTAGAAGAACCCATTCCCAGAAAATATAGATATTTGTATATAAAAGCTATAAAGCTGCTCCTTTGCTGATGCTTTAGAAGGTTGTTTCAGTGGTTACACTGTGCTTCAGATAGTATGACAGACTGATTTTCATGTTTTTCTGTGGTTCTACTTTTTCATGCATTTCACTTGCTTGTGGTGCCCAAGCAGAATATCATTGCAAAAAAGAACTTTATGGAATAAAGAACCTTGGTCATTAAATTTTGCAGAGAATCCCACACCCCAGAACTTCAGTGTAATGAAAACAACTTGGCTGCAGACATTTGGAGATAATACTTATAGCCAGAGATGGACAGCAAATTAGGCCTGCTGTGTTACATGCATTGTCTTGCTAGTGTGAGGCATATTAACTGAATTCAACTCTGCAGTCAATGGATTTCTTTCCTCCTCTTAAATGTATAAATCACTGGTGGATAACAGAGACAGCAGGAAGCAGAAGGAGAAAGGGAGAAAGAATCTAATAATTATGCGCAATACATTTTGAATGCTTGTTATCTATGATCATTTGGTCATTTTGAATTTTACAACTCAACAATGAATTTCTAAGTTTTATAGAACAAAAAAAAAAAGATTATTAGATTTGTGTTGTACTTAAAAGTAACACATATTGCTTATAATGTTTAAAAAAATGTAAATAGTTACACGTATTTAAACATTTCCACTAACAGAAAAGCTAAACAACTGTGTTAAAATAACATTAAACCAGCAAAACTTTCCATAATGGCAGAACATTATTATTTACTTTTTCATAATTAACTTAGAATAGTAATAATTGAAATTCAGATTTTTCTTCCTCAATTACAGTTAGTAGAAAATTAAATTATGTCTGAGAAGATTCCAATAGAACGGCTGCCATGCATTGTCAAAATCCTGTATTTTAAATGCTTACAACTTTTGTTAAGTTTGAGTTGATTTTCATGGCAGAGAAAAACTCATATACCTGATATCAAAATGGCAGTCTGGCCTCAATTCCAAAAGTTATGTTTTTTCACCAAGAATTGAGATGTTACTGTTCCTCATTGCTGCTACTAGTTTCAAGCCAGTTGTTTCTAACAGTAGCGTATTTTCTTTATTCATAGAAACATAGAATCATATAGTGGTTTGGGTTGGAAGGGACCTTAAAGATCATCTAGTTCCAACCCCCCTGCCATGGGCAGGGACACCTTGCACTAGACCAGATTGCTCAAAGCCTCATCCAGCCTGGCCTTGAAGACAGCCAGGGATGGGGCATCCACAGCTTCTCTGGGCAACTTGTTCCAGTGCTTCACCACCCTCTCCATGAAGAATTTCTTTCTGATATCTAATCTAAACCTCCTCACTTGCAATTTAAACCCACTACCCCTTGTCCTGTCACTACAGGCCCTTGTAAAAAGTCCCCTCCCAGCTTCTTTGTAGCCCCTTCAGGAACTGGAACGTGCTATAAGTTCTCCCCAGACCCTTCTTTTCTCCAGGCTGAACAAGCCCAACTCTCTCAGCCTGTCCCCATAACAGAGGTGCTCCAGCCCTCTGATCGTCTTTGTGGCCTCCTCTGGACTCGCTCCAACTGGTCTATATCCTTCCGATGTTGAGGACTCCACAGCTGGATGCAGTACTGCAGGTGGGGTCTCAAATCTCTCTCATCTTCTTGTAAATAGTTAAATTTAACTGATACTTCCACAAAAGCCCAGATGGTGACTTGGATAGTATCCTCCAAGCTGCAAGCAGCCAGCAAGTGATATTATTGAGGGAAAGGGATAGGAAGTTTAGCTATAAGAGAGAGTTTTCAAGACTGTTCGTCAAAAGTCCACTAAGAAGTTTATATCAATTTCCATCCTAAGTGTATTATCCTGTTAAGGGTTCTTTCATACTCCATTAACCCACCCCTCTTATGCTTAAATACTGTGTAAACCAGAGTACAAACCCCTTGGGATACAATGCTATTTATCAAACGTGTAACATAGATGTCCCTTTTCTGGGTTAAGGAAAGGTGACCTGTCCACCGAGGTCAGAATAGGTAGCATGTCATGACTCCAAGCACCTATCATCCCTACATACTCTGCATGATTTTGGGGTGCCTAGTGGTGGAGTTCAACTTCCATGTTAGATGTAAAGGATCAGTTTATTTACAATGTCCAAATCATACAGTGGTACAGTTGAGTGCAATTCTAGGTACAAAGTCCATAGAAATACTGCTCTCGGATGTTCTGGCAGCTTCTGTAGTCCTCATCTCTGGTTCCCATAGGATGGACATCCAGTATCTCTGCCAGTGCCATGAGCTGGAGCACCTTTTCTGGTCACCAGATAGGCATTTTTGGTGATTGTGGCTCCTGATGAGAGTCTGCCTCCTTACATCACCAAGCCCTTACTGTCACAGTCCATGTGAGGGTACATCAGCCTCAAGAGCTCCCAGACCGTGTCCATCTTTCCACCCATGGGCCTGGGCCCTAGCATGGATTGAATGCCCAATTTATAATTTGTTTCGCCTTTGGAAATACTACCAGCAGGTTGGTGAGTACAATTGATAGGGATGAAGTAGCCATAATTTCCACTGGGTCAGAGGTCAACTTGGTTACCTGAAGGGCATCCAGTAGGAACAGGTGGAGGTGTGACCCCTGCAGCTCTGCACAGTTCATAACTATGATCCTGTCTGAAACAAGATGTAGGTACTACTACCTCTGTGAATTTGTGTAAAGCTCCACATACTGGGACATATGTCTGGTTGGGACTTGTGGCTAGGGCACTGGTAGCTGTCAGTGTGTTTTGATAAATCACGAACTAAAGATTATTCAGTTATAAGACTAGAGGCAGGAATTGCATTAAAATGTACTGTTACTGTAGGTTTGCCTACATAACAGTCCTCTTAAACCAGGTTTTCTCTTTCCTCAGTGTGTTTTTCCCCTTCCATCAACACAATGTCTGTTGCAAGACCCACAGCCTGCCCTCCTTCACAGGTGAGATTCAACAACAGATGTTTCAGCATATATTCAGAAATTAGTATTTTAATTAATTTCAAATACTTGGTTACTTTTCAGTGAACAAATAAATACAGATAATTTTCAAGCATAGCCAACTATACTATAAAACAAGATTTAAAGGCAGTGTGATTTGTATAAAATACACAGAATGTTAAATGTTTGCATTAAAAGAAAATCCTGATACAGGAATAACTTTAAAAGGGAAATATTTTCCATCTATCGTATTCTGGAGATATGTTTAGAGGCACAGATAAAGCAAGATTCTTATTTGTCTGATTTTCTTCATGTATGCTATTTTACAGCATTTAATTATTTAGGCAGTGAGGGATCCTTTCACCCTTCAGTTTACAGAATGGATGGTTGTCTGAGAAAGAACCAGGGAGTGGGAGAAGCATTAGTCTATGTGGCTCTGCCAGTTTACTGTAGAAACTGAATAAAACTCCATTGCCATTCAGCACAAATTGTGTAATATTGCTGATTGGTGAGGTGTTGCTGAATTAAGGATATTATTAATCAGATAATTTAAGATAAGAATAAAGCTGAAAGCTTCTATTTTGTTATAGTGTCTTTACAAATGTTAAATTATTCAGGATACATGGTTATTTGCATGGTTATTTGCATGGTCATTTGCATGGTCACTTTGCTTCCTGGAAACTTGCAACTTCTCTTCTATTAAAGTGAATATGCTGCAATTCAATATGCAGTGGGAACCTTGCGGTGTTCTGTCAAGAAATGGGGGAGAGAGAATCACTTAGGTGATTCAAAATGTATTCTTAAAAAATACATTTTTTCTAGTCTCTTCTTCATCTTGGCTTCATCTGTTGTGAAATGTAGACACTTCTCTCTGACTTCTCATATTAATATAAACCTACTTCATAAATATACTTGAAGTACAGGTCTGTCAAAGCAATATATTACTTCAGATCTCACAGTATGAACTATAAATAGTGTGGAATTTCAGCATATGAAATACAACATTACACAAAGACTATTAATATTGACTGTAAATCTTATTGTTTGTTTGTGTTTTCTTAAAATATGTTTTTGAGGTTCTTCTTGTTGCTGTTACTCTAGCAATTTAACTACAATTGTGAAAATTAATATATGTTTTGAAATATAAGCAGTTTCCAGCTTAGAATGGCAGTGTAATTTTTCTTTCTAAGACAAGGCGTGGTAGTGTGTCTTCAATTCTCTTGAGGTACTAAGGACAATTATAAAGAATGAAAATACATGAATGTGCTCAGGCTGTCCTCAAAAGTGATTGTAGTGGGGTCATGAAGCAGATGACGTGCTGAGATCATCTGCTCTATATTAGGTTTTAGTGGCTTGAGAGCAGGGCAAATCATCTGATGGCAGGGATAGCATATAACACTAACTAATTACCTGACTGAACTAATGATTTTATCAGCTCAACATGAGCAATTTTTTCTCATCTTGATGTCACACTGCTCCATGACAGGAAAACTAAGTTCAGTTGAAATCCCATCTGTGTTCAGAGCATTATGCACTTCCTCCAGTCTGCTGAGCATGATGAATGGCTTCAAAGTATCCAGAAATTAAGTAAGTTAGGTACATCTTAAACTTGGAAATCAGCTGCTTTTTCATTGCTTCCAGGTTGCACTGATTTCTATTTAAAGAGAAGGGTGTTGCTTTACTATGGTGAAACTAAAATATACTCAATTGCACTTCTTATTTAAAATCAGCCAGACTACTGCTGCACCACAGCATCTTAAATCACCAAGCTGTGATCTAAATCCCAGAACCTCTCAATTGCAAAGAAAGGAAAACCAATTTCTGCTATGGCTTATGATTTAAACAACTAACATTGACAAAGGAAGTGCTATCCCCCTTCCTACCTATCCCATTTATTAATGAGGGACTGACATAGAGGAAATATGCCTCTACCAAGAATAGCAACCCAGCTCTATCAGCATGTTGTCTACACAGATAAATTAGCCCAGAAGGAAACCACAAAAATGTCAATAAATTGCTTGTGGCCACTTGCACTAACATCCCTGTGCTGTATGCAGGTACTAGCAAATTAAGCAGCTCAAGGGACTAGCCACTGTCAGAAAAATCCTTAACTGCTTCTGCCTCAGGTGAAATCTCCCAAACAATTCATAAGCACAGAGCCAGACTAAAACAGCTTCACAGGCAGAAAATGGGTTCTGGCAATGTTTATTTTACTATTACAAGCATATTTGCAGAAGTCTGTTTAATAATATACTGAGTATCCATGAGAATATAACAGGAATGGGGTCTCTCACATACTACTTATAGGAGTACTTCTTTAACCATAAAAATGGAAAAAAACCTCATTTCTCCCCTGCGGCTATTTTCTTTTAATGTCTTCTGCCAAAAAAAAAGTGAGTTCTGATTGAATATCTGCAATCACAGATATTGCTGTAGTTGCAAATTCTTTCCTGTCAGGTTATGAAAACTGTAACTTTAGAAGTGCTTTGAAGAAACTCATGTTATTGAGGAATGTCAAGAAAATAACGTTACCTGCAGCAGTATTGTCAGGACTTGACATTGGATGTGAAACCAAAAGATGTCAGGAAGTCAGAACTCAATTCACTCAGTTATAAGCAAATTCATTTCAACCACTTCGACACAGCATGGTGGGTCTAGAGGCTCATCTGCTCTTGAAAGCATTTCAACCTGTGCATTTTCATGTCTCATACATGCAGTCAGACTCACTGGAGAATGAAGCAACTCTTAACTTTCTTATAAAGTGGACTGAAGAGGGCCACATCATCAAGGCTAACAAATGACATGAGTTAGTGAAAGTCCTGGTATTTTTCTTTCTCTTCCAACTTGCCTGAACCCTGGCTAAAGAAGTTAAGAATTCAAGTATTTCATCTTTACCTCAGGGCTTGGCCTTGATAATTCTTAGATCTATTAAAGCTCCTATGGCATTTTTCTCTCTGGTTTCATCTTGAAGTTTGGTTGTGACTAACCTGCTTTAGTAATCACTTTTGTTAAAAGTGATTGCAGATGTAAAGGAAAGATTTACTTTGTATCACAAGGAAAGGATTGGAAAGTTAGTCATACGTTGCAATAAAGATGTATGTAAAGCTGTAGGAATAATAAGTGAAACACAAAACTCAAAGACTTGTTTACCCTTTTAAAAGTGGAATTAAAGAAAATGGATATGAACAGATTTACAGCTGATGACATCTGTAACATAGTAAATCTGTTTAACTGGTAGAACTCATTGTCTTAATATGTTACTAGAGATCTAGAGCTAAGTAAGCTTTAAAATAACTAACCACTTACATGGATAATGGCGACACTCACTGTTATATTACATAGAAAAGAATTATTCTGTTCAGAATGGGAATAAATCTTCATGGGTTTTATTCAGAAATGTATAATTAGCTGACAACTATTAAGAAACAATTTCCATATGGACCAGTTATTTAAAAATAATTGATTTTATAACTGGGATTTTGGTTTGCTGGTGAATTAAGAAAAAAAAAAAGAATCCCCATGAATATCTGCAATGAGTCAAACTTGGAAAACCACTGAATGATTTGTTAAATGAAAAGAAAACATGCTGTGTGCCAAAAAGAACCTCCAGTTTTATTTAGAAGAATGTCTAAAATTAAATTGTGTGTTTAAGAATATTTAAAATATAATAATAACAATAATAGTAATAGCAATAACAATAATAATGATGGTTATCATAATAATAATAATCTTTTTAAAATGCAAATATCAGCTTTTAAAGACCTGTCTCTGAGACTGCTGAGGATGACCCAAGGACAGGTTTATGCGTTCCTTCCTGACACCCAGTGCTGGTTATTGGCAAGTGCGTCCCTCATGGCACTGAGGCTTTCCAGGTTTGATATACCTACAGGGCAACCCAGGATGCAGTTGAGGGACAAGTGGTAAGATCAGTCCTGACTACCTGCAGGAGCTAATTTTCATAGCATTGTAGGCTGTTAAATCTGCCAGCTCTTGGATATTACACTGATTTAGATTTTTTTGGGGGGGAGGGTTGCGCAGTAGTTCTGTTGTAAAGCTTTTCAAATAAAGCTCTAGTATTTCTTTTTTCACCTGTGGATTAACCAATTATTGCTTGGCTTTTTTTTAGTCTCTCCTGCTAAAAATGTTCTTCTGTGCATAGAATAATTAAACACACTTTAGGTCAGTGACAATTTATTGGAAGATTTGTTCCTCTTGTGCTTGTGCTTATGCGTATTTTGTTGTAACATCTCAATTAGGAAAAAAAATCCTAGTTCTAAAATTTTCACTGATGCCATTCATCCCTGTTTCACTGGCTTCTCTACCAATTTGTTTGTTTATTTATTTATTTTTGAGGCAGGGATTAAAACACATTTCGACAAGAAAAATGAATATATATATATATATATTACTCCAAAAGACTCGGGAGACAAACATTTGCCCAACTGACATGTTAGTAACCCAGAAATACATGTTTGAGGTCATATTTTACATCATTGCAAATTCCAGCACTACTCTAGTTTCATTTTATTAAGGTAACTTCAACCTCCATCATGCATTCTTCAAAGCTTTGTCTGCTTAAGATTGCAACATATAACATTATTTTAGTTATAGTGATATAGATTATCACTATAGAAAGACTATAGTACCTTTCTTGTGTTTTAGGTCATGGAGGTGAATCTTTGCCAGTCAGTTCAGTTGATAAAATTTTTAGAGGTATTATTCCACCCGATTACAGTCTGACTGGTCACCTGTAACCAATGTCCATGAGCACAGTTATCTCCTGACTCCTGAATTTTCTGTACTTGCCCTGGAAGATCACAGGACAAGCTCAGGACCAGGGTTTACATCAGTGAACATAATAATTGCCTTTGCAAATCCAGAGATCAGTAAGGAATAGCATCATGATAAAGATTAGGGACTAAAAGCTACCTCTTCTGACTTTATTGAAAATGTTCAGTAGTTTCTCCAGGTGTGCATGTATTTTTAGACAATTCTTTTTTTAAATCGTTTTTTTTTTCTTTCTTGTCTCTTCAATCATCACAGAATCTGTGTGATTCAAGAAAAAGGGTATTCATTAAACTCTCCATAGGAACATAAACCTGCAAAAAAAGCAAGCTTGCTTTTCTGACATCTCTCTAAACCTTCTCAAGTCTGACATTCAAATTTAATCATAGTCATCAAATAAATTAAATGCTATTGTCTTGCTTCTTATTATTATTTTATTATTATTATTTTTAGAATATCACACAAAGCGGATTCTACATCTTTTGCTCTAACATATTTTAGGGCAATCATATTGAACTTCAAAAGTATGAGAAATGTATGTCTATCTCCTTATTAGATTGTTCCTCAAGAAGCAGCTCAATTTTCTTTAAAAAGGTGAACAATCCCATCTCATTATCATTTTGATGAAATTAGGAGGAAAGGTCTAAGAACCTGATTATTATCTGATGCAAAATAACAACAGAAAAAAAGCAAAAATTATGTTAGAAGTACAATTAGAACAGCTTCAGAAACTCAAAAGTTGCACTGACAAATATCTCCATTGTGCATGGTGTACCAACCATCTTTCTGATAAAATGTTTCATGATTGGTTTTTAGACTTGAGAGTCAGAACAATCTGAAAAACAAAACAAAGCCAAACAAAGCAGCACCAAGCCTCACAGTTATTATTTCACCTTTGAAATAAAGTGCTTGCAGTACATTTTTTAAAATCAAAAATGCTTCAAGTAGAGTCCAGTTCAGCCAAGCATATACACATACTTCAAATCATATATTCAGGAAATCACACTGTAAGAAGTGCTTAAATTTAATTCTATCTGAAGATAAAGAGTGTGCATGGCTTTTATTTGTTGACTTTTAAAGGTGGTTTATTTTCATGGGTGAATTAAGTAGTGAAAAATACCTAACATTATATTTCATCCTGAACTTTTCTTTTAGACATTTTTCTAGATTTTTTTTTCAAATGGAAGGAACGAGGAAAATTCTAGGTATTCATGACCACTTCAAAACTTAGAAATTAATTATTTCTTTTGCCACAACGACAAACTTCTGCCCATTGCTTAAGAAATTCTTCAGACATATTTAGAAGCAAGCAACACTTCCCTTACCTTTTACAAATTATGCCTCATCTGTTCAGGATTCTAGCCTGAACTGGTTTGTTTTCATGTTTCAAAACACTTTTCTTCTTTCTAACTCAACTTGGATTCAATAGTAACTTCAGGCAACCCAAAAATATATTTGTTTTAGACAATAGACTTGGCAAAATATTTGTTCAGACACAATGCTGAGCCCTCTGGGTTCAAATGGAGATGAAGACAATACAAGAAACATAGACAACATTAGTGTGTATGAGAAACATCCAAATATATATGAATGGTTACTGTATAGACAGAATTTAGGCCTACCTTTATTCTCATTAAAGGCAACAGACACTTTGTAATCAGCTCTCTTCAAAGCGGTGTTTTAGAAATTCCTTTTTAAAATTAAGCCCTAAATAGCTCACAGATCTTAGCTGATATATACCGGTATGCGTGGCACTTGAGAGAACAGAGCCACTTGAACAACTGACTTTAGATTCAAAACTTTCTTTTTTCTCCTGCACTGAACCATATTATTTGGGCTCCTAAGTGGCAACCATGAGAGAACACTGGCAGACTGGGCAGTCAGAAGTTCTGATTTAGTTCAGACTGTTCCCTTTAACAGTGGCATTTGTTTAGAAATATTTTTTTCAAAAGGTTCTCCTTCCAACTCTTTTTTTAATATTTTAAGCAGATACTTTCAATTTTCATATTCAAAGAAATCTGATTTATATGCTGATAAAAAGACATATATTCAAAAACTTATGTGTTCTGCAGTAATTTAAAATTTAACTAAGAAAACAATCTGGACATGGCTGACACAGGTTCCTCAAGAAAAAACTGATTTGCAAGATACATTTGGCTCAAAATTCAAATGTAAAAAATCATGTTTATAATAAAAATAAGAAAAATAATGGTCACTCTTTCTGGATACCAGAAGCAAAACCCACGGAATGAAATAAAAGGAAGAATAATTTCCGAAGGTGTGTAATTAAATGTTACAAGTAGGGGATTACAATAAAAAGCTAACGGATATAAATCTAGGAGGAATCAATTCTCTTCCCAATCATATTTAACCTTGATAACAGAGATTTAATAGGTTCATACCTTTCTGCCAGTTTTAGAAAAGACTGCTGCTGATCAATAGCATTTATTTCAAAGAAGAGAGTAAAGCAAAGGAGGGAGGCTGGCCAGACAGGCTTTTTCTTGAAAGGCAGCTAATCATGGTATAATGGTGGGTGAAACACAGAGACAATAAAACAGATAATCAGTTCTATTCATCACTCATAAAGCTTTCATTTGCAATTATTTACTGGTTTGTTTATTTTCTTATTTAACACCTTAAAGAACACAGGTTAGTTCCACCTCTTTCAAATACCGTATTTTCTTCATTTTTGGGTAGCAGAGACTTCCTACTGAATTCATCTCAGAGAAGAAATTCTCAGTGGTACATGAGAAATGGAGACAGGGCCCTGGACACAGTACATTACAGAGCGTCTTCCCTACTGTGAGAAGCCTTTTTGTTTTAAATCCAGGCAACAGGCTGAGACCCTGCAGGTCATGGTTTTTATTCCTGGATTTCAGTTGTGACCCTATATTGCTTCTCGTTCTGCTGCTCCTGTACTCCAGATCTCTGTTTACGTGGAACAAACTCTGCCTTTATAACAGTTTTTCTTGAATTCTTTTTCAAACTTTTTCCTTTAAAACATTCATTATTGTTATTTATTTCTCAGATCATGCTTCAAAAACTTTCTAGTCTAAATAGAGAAATAATTTTTACGAGCTTCATTTGCTACTCTCCAGCCAGTTCCCATGGCTTTTGGCTTAGAGTTTTCTTTTTTCATCATCCAGTATTTTCTTTTGTTTCTCTTCCAAGCAAAACATTGCATTACTCATTATTGGCTCATTGAATTCACAGCTGTACCTGTAAATAAAAGGGCGAAAAGACTATTCCCAGTCAGGGAGGTGACTGTTCCATGCCACTGAAATCCCTTACCTCCTGGATAGGGTGGCCATACACAAGCTGCTTATTAAGAGTGATAGCTGGCCTGGGAGACTGGGAGAATGATACTTGAGACTGGGTCAAAAGAAGGTAAGGGTCCTTCATGAATGTCCAAGTTCTGGGACCCAGGCCTGGACAATGTTTAGGTTAGAGCCTCCCGTTCACATCAGAACGGTGGTAAGGTTTAGGTTGTGGGGTTGCAATTTTGTTTGGGGGTTTGTTCGGGGTTTTGGGGGGTTTTTGTTTGTTTGTTTGTTTGTTTAGTATTAATACTATTTCCTTTCTTTTATCAGTCTTAATGTTTTCAGGAAAGGTGGAAGACTAGAGCTGCCCCGTGAGTCTCCCAAGTGTTTTCACAATTGGTTTGTTTCTGCTTAATTCTCTTCAGTCAACCAACTTTACATCCCTGTTTTAAACTTTGCTGCAATTGTCAAAGTGTTCCAGCTTGTCAATCTGACTAAAACCCCAAATGAAAATTAAAAAAAATTGCTAGAGTTAGAATTATAGAATGGAATCGTGGTACTGGAAGCTGCAATAAGGTCTCCCCGGAGCCTTCTCTTCTCCAGGCTGAACAAGCCCAACTCTCTCAGCCTTTCTTCACAGGAGAGGTTTCTAAAGGATTGACCAGAAATTATGTCTGAATAACAGCAGGAGCCTGCCACCTCTTTCTGCCCTTCCTGAGAAACAGTCGTTGCTGTGGAATTAGGGATTGCAGCTAAAGAAAAAGAAAACCACAGATCAAAATAAAGTTTATAAATGCCGTGAATTAGGATGGTTCTTGTGTCCAGGACTAGGATTAGCTCGATGGTTTTCTATAATAGGTTGCCTAATACCTGGGCGTTCTAGTGCATATATAGGATTTTGCACTGCCTACAGGCTGCAAAATGGGCAGATACAAGCACACATTCTGTCTGGGGATGGCCAACCACAACCCAGATTAGACTCAAGATGACCTAGGAGACATTGATTTTAAGCTCATATACCCTGTTTTTTAAAGACTGCATTGGTCTGAGCTGGTAATGTCAGTGATGATATTGGTCTCCTGAACTGGAGGTAGCTTACATCCTGACTACTTGAGAGTCAGAGGAGTTAAGGTTTACCTGAATTTGTTTATGATGTCATATATCCTTAAGCAGTTAGCCTCAGGATACCCCCAGCCAGTAGTTAGCTCCAAGAGGTGTGAGTTAATGGCATGTGTACCCAAAACAATGCTTGGAAGCAATCAATGTCCTAGATTAAAAACCTGCAAAAATCTGATATTTAGTAGTGACCAAACAGAATCTGCTGAAACGCTAAATACAAAGTCATGTCTGAACTAATGTCTGCTTTGAGGAACATTGCCTCTTTGTGTAAATCTGACTATATACCTGATGCATACATTTATGTGCAGGATGTTCAAAGCTCTTCTGCTGGTAGATGCCTATTCTTTCTAACTCTTCTTCTAGTGTATTACAGTTTTGGTGCATGTTTGGCTATACAGTATTTCTATAGTAGCAGAATGGTGGTCTAATTACTGTGAAATGGTGGTTCAGCAAAAAATGTGATTTAGAGATCTGTAGAAAAAAAAAATAACCAACTTGATTCTAAAGACTAAGATAGTTGGTTCTGCTAAAATGTGCAGTAAGAAGCAGATTGTATGACTCATAAAGGAGAATGACATGGTAAAAATTAACAGTATGATCATTCAGGTATTTTCAAAAATATTTGGAAGAGGAATTATCAAGAATGTATTCAAAATTCCTAATCTTTTGTTGCAAAGATTGGATAGGTAGAAGGTATGGACAAGTGATTCTCTTGTCTCTGACACTGCAGATTATTACAGATAACCTAACATTTTGGTATGTGTGCTAGGTGAAAACACAGAAAACAATTTTCCCTTTACAGCATAATGCAAATTCAAATGAAGCTAAACTAAAATAGGCATAATAGGGAAAAATGTTTTATGCTTTATTTTGAAGGCATTTGCATACAATAGAACTGGAACTAACATTTTTTTTAAATATCTAACCATTTTTTACTTCACCTCTCAATAAGCCAACTTTCATATCTTTACATGTTGTATATATTTCAAGCTTTATAGCAGTCAAAATATGTGACTTTAACACTGTCTCCTACAATGTTATCATATCTATCTAGTCTGGATGAGTGGGCCACCAGATGTATAAAAAACTGGTCAGATGTTTGGGAATCAAGAGTATTGGCTAATGGGTCATATGCTATGTGGAAGCTGGTAACTGGTGGGGTACCACAAAGGTCTATCCTGGACCTGTCCTGCTTAAGCAATGCCCTAGTGCAGGTATCATCAACTTTGCAGGTGAAGCAAAATTGGAAGAATGACTTGATACACTGGAGAGCAGGGTTGCCATTCTGAGGCACCTGCACAGGCTGGAAAATGGGGTACCAGGAACTACATTAAATTCAGCAAGGACAAATATGAAGTCCTTCTCCTGGGAAAGAAGAATCCTTGCAACAGTACAGGCTGGGGACTGACTGGTGGGGGAACAACTCTGGTGAAAATCTGGTATAGAAAGCTGCACAGGACCCACCAGTTCACCCTGGCAGGCAGGAAGGGCATCAGCATCCTGTGTGGTATGAACAGGAGCACAGTCAGGAGACTTAGGGAGGAGATTACTCCTCTCTGCTCAGGACTCATAAGTAGACAATTATGCTGAGCTTTGGGTTCCCCAGAAGACACAGACAAACTGAAGTGAGTTCAGCGAAGAGCCACCAAGAATGGTCAGGGAGCAAGGCAAAGCAAGGAGAGACGGGGGGACAGGGTCTTGATCAGCCTGAAGAAGAGACATTTTCTGGTGAGCTTAACAGCTGCCTTCCAGGAATTTCAGAGAGCTGACCGAGGAGATGGGGCTAGGCTGTACACAGTGGTGCATGGTTGAAGGAGAGTCAGAGGACATAAATTGAAGCAAGAAAAGTTCATACTGGGTATGAGTTAAAACCTTTCTCCCCAAGCGACAGTCAAGTAATGGACTTCTTGTCCATTTGTCATATTCCTCAGGGACACTGTGCAGTTCCCACCCTTGAAAGTTTTCAGAACCTAATGGATAAACATCTGAGCAATCTGGTTTGACTATAGTGCTGGTGAGACTTTGAGCAAAAACTTAGCCTAGAGACCTCCTGAGGTCCTTTGCAATCCAAGGATCATATTCATCTGTATGTATTTTAAAAGGGTGACTTAAAAAGGACAGGACTGATCCCCAGCCACTGTTTTATATGCAAGTGCTCATTTTCTCGTGTTTCATAACTCAAAGTCTTTTATTTTTCCTTTTCTTTTTTTTTTTCCCCCTTCTAATCTTCATTTATTAAGTCCCAGCATGGGAGACGTGACTGTATAATGGAGGACCTGACAACTGATACCATCCCTTTATAACACCTTCATTGTAGGAATCTAAATTTATCCTGAAAAATAATTAGATCCAAACACAGAAAGTAGTGGCATAATACTGGATTTTCATACTAGGTAGAACACTCTTACTCATTAATCCCCAGGCCTAAATTTTTTTTTTTTTTTTTTTTTTCCAGCCATAACCTTTGTTTAAGATTATGTGTCTGCATTTATGTTCTTGAAGACATCTCAGGTTGTATCAACTGTATTTTGTTATATTAGGTAGAAAGACTGAATGATTTCGGAACTTCAGTGACAGCTAGACAGAATAAATAGATCTGGCATACTTTCCACATAAGCCTGTATTTTCAAAGCAGTGTATTGAGAAACTATGCTACTTGAGATGGCATATGAGTATAAAAAACACTCTCATCCAACTTTTCTGAACTTTAGAAAGTATTCTAAAAGAGATTCAACATTTGAACATGATTCACTGTGATCAGAAGTTTGGAACAGGCACCTGATTCATAAGGTATGTGACTATTTAGAGAAATTTATAAATAGAGATTTTTTTCCCATAAGACTGAAGAAAGATGCTTTAATATTAGGGACCTTCTTTCCTACTTAAAGCATTGTATCTTCCTGCCACTCTGTGTTCTTACTCTGAACTCCAAGTCAACAGTATTTATTCAAGCTATATGACATACACTGTGACTTATTGCTTAAGTAAATTAGCAACATGTTTATCCCGACTTTGTCTAGTTTAGTAGGCACGAGAACAGTTAGTAATTATTGCTATTTAAAGATTAGTAGCTGATGGATGATGATGGTATTGTTATAAATTACTTCTTTACAGTAGAGTGATGATGTTGGTTTTATTGTTCCTGGGCAATATTGGGCTTCTTTACATTAGAAGTGTGGACTGTATAAGCTGTTCTGGAAAGACTATTGGCTGTCCCAGTGTGGGTACAGATGCAGTTATATTTATCAGATGGTGATTAATGCAGGCATAGATATTTCCATAAAGGACACACTATTTATAAGCTGCTTTGGCATCAGTGGAACTGCACCCATTCTACTTTTGCATCCAAGTTATTGTGGTTAGTGCTTGGATATGGCATCTTAGGATCATAAGATAACTCAGGATTGGAAGGGACCTCAGGAGGTGTCTGAACCAACTTCATGCTCAAAAATGGGCCAACTATAAGAGAGAAAAAGTTGGCCTAAGGCTTAGTCTAGTTGAACTAGCCCTTCCTTCCTTCCTTCCTGCCTGCCTGCCTGCCTGCCTTCCTGCCCTCCTGCCTGCCTTCCTGCCTGCCTACCTGCCTGCCGCCTTCTTTCCTTCCTTCCTTCCTTCCTGCCTTTCTGCCTTCTTCCTGCCTTCCTCTCTCTCTCTCTCTCTCTCTCACTAGTAGGCCCCCTGCTTATCATCTTTTTTCATGGTATTTACTTGCCCCTTCCTCTGCTTTTTGGCAAGTTCCTTATCAACTACTGTCTCCTGATAACCTGTCACTGCAACATCCTCATTAATGTTTCTTTTATCAACACAGCCATGCTTCTTTTATCCGTCAGACATATTATGTATTTTGACTTTCAAATATTTGCAGTCATTTAAAAATATGTCACTTCTGTGAAAATTTGAAGACACAGCATTGTGAACAATTCTCAACATTGAAATTATTTTTTTCTTTAATTCTTGCTCTTCTGCATAGATTTTTGAGATTTCAATATCAGTACCTGAAATAATTCTGGAAACTTTTCCTAACGGTATATGGGCTGCGCTCAAGCTGCATTCACATTTTAAAAAGCTTAAATAAGAAAAGCAACTCTACTTCACAGCTGTAGCCAACTCCAGGATCTGTGACACTCACAATCAAGTCCACTACATTATCTTGAACATCTAATTTTCTAGTGGCACCTCTG
Organism: Eurypyga helias; assembly: GCF_000690775.1. Taxonomy (NCBI): domain Eukaryota; kingdom Metazoa; phylum Chordata; class Aves; order Eurypygiformes; family Eurypygidae; genus Eurypyga; species Eurypyga helias. The sequence continues at coordinate 8,476 of NW_010223560.1, read as the reverse complement.
ACCCATCAAACTTCAGTAAATGAAATATATAATTAGATTATTTTTTCTACAGTATCCCTCTTTTCAGATATTTTTATTGCTAACTTTCTCTGAAGTTTTTTTGCAGAGATCTTGCAGAAGTTGCAGGATAAACTAGTTAATTGAGAAGGACTGAATTCCACTGCAACAGGATAAATGTTCCTAAAAAAATGACAAAAAAATAAAAAATTAATGGGACAATTAAATTGTTAAACAATATTATACCCAAAACTTCACGGAGAGGGTGGGGAAGCATTGGAACAGGTTGCTTAGAGAACCTGTGGATGCCCCATCCCTGGCTGTCTTCAAGACCAGGCTGGATGAGGCTTTGAGCAACCTGGTCTAGTGGAAGGTGTCCCTGCCCATGTCATGGGGGTTGGAAGTAGATGATCTTTAAGGTCCCTACCAACCCAAACCATTCTATGATTCTATGAGTGTGAATCTGTCATCTCTTTCAGTGGTTTTAGCATAATTTTTGCCTGGGCCAGCAGCCATGCTTCCAAGAAATACATGGGCACATTTCTGGAGGTATTACAAGCAAGTGTGTAGTGGGTTTGTGTGTCAAGGTTCTGGTAGCGGCGCGGCTACAGGGATGGCTTCTGTAAAAAGCTGCTGTAAGTCTCCCCTGTGTCCAACAGAGCCAATGCCAGCTGGCTCCAAGATAGACTTGATGTTGGCCAGGGCCAAGCCCATCAGTGACAATGATAGTGCCTTCAGAATAAGTGTTTGAGAAGGAAAAAATACTGCTGCACAGCAGCAGCCAGAAGAGTGAAAATATGTGAGAGAAAAATCTCAGCAGACACCCACGTTGGTGGACAAGGAGCGGGAGTTGGTGCTCAAGGTGCTGGAGCAGAGGTTCTCTGGCAGCCCGTGGTGCAGCCCATGGTGAGGCCGGCTGTGCTCTGCAGCCATGGAGGGTCACAGGGGAGCAGAGCCACCCACCTGCAGCCCGGGGAGGACCCCACGCCAGAGCAGGGGGATGCCCGAAGGAGGCTGTGACCCCGTGGGCAGCCCACGCTGGAGCAGGCTGCTGGCAGCAACTCAGGCCCCGTGGAGAGAGGAGCCCAGGCTGGAGCAGGTTTGCTGGCAGGACTTGTGACCCCGGGGGGACGCAGGCTGGAGCAGCTGCTCCTGAAGGACAGCACCCCGTGGGAGGGGCCCACACTGGAGCGGGGTCAGAGTGCTAGGAGAAAGGTCTGGCAGACAAAACATGTGATGAACTGACCACAGTCCCATTCCCTGTCACCCTGTGCCACTCAGGAGGAGGAGCCAGAGAAGCCTGGAGTGAAGAAGGAGGGAGGAGCGTGGGGAAAGTGTTTTAAGACTTAGTTTTGTTTTTCATTTTCCGATTCTGACATGGTTGTTAATAAATTACATTAATTTCCGCTGGTTGAGTTTGTTTTGCCCATGATGGTAATTGATGAGTGATCTCACCCTGTCCTCACCTCGTTATATTTTCTCTCCCCTGTACATTTGGGCAGGGGGAGAATCGATAGAGAGGCTTGGTGGACACCTGGCATCCAGCCAAGGTTAACCCACCATTCAAGTGATTAATTTTCAACTGATATTTTGAAAGCTGTTATCTTCTTTTAGAGGGGAAGAGCAGCTACTGTTATGGGTATGACCAGACCTTGCCTGCTGTCTTCAATCTCAAAGTGACCCAGAAAATGCTTGATGTGTTAATATCCACACCACTGTACAAGATGGAGCCTCAGTTTACCACAAGGGGGAATAACATGTACTTCTCCCACCTTCATTACATTAAGGAAGGCCCATGAATTATTTTCTGCTCAATGACATCTCCTTCTATTCCTTCAGCCGCGGTGCATATGCCATTCACATTGAAGTGGGCTGTGTGCATGCAGTGAGTATGTCTTGTTTACTGGTTCTTACTTTGATCTGTTGCTCAACTCCTTTTGCTTCTCTTTTCACAAAGTAATATTTTTTTGGAAGCTTGTCTTCATTTAAAATCCCTAACTTTTCAAACATATAGTTAACTGCCAAATTAATTTTTAAAATTTTGAGTAGTACTGATTGTTCTGGGCCAGTTTTACTATGGGTTTCATTTGTCTCCAAATAAATTGCTAGGTCTTCCTTTATCTTACTGCAAAAATTTACTAATTTGCTTAAAAATATTTTCTGTCATGGGTTCCAAAGTAGCAAGAGTTCTAAATTATAGGGTTGGGTTCACAATAATTTTCTAATTTCACATATTTTTTACTATGAAGACCAAATCATATTACTATCCAAAAAGGATAAAATTTGAGTAAAATTGGATTATAAAATTAAACAATACTTTTGTATATATAATTTAATTAATTATCCACGTTTGTATATGTTGTGCATGTGCCCACATACCCACCTGCATACAGATATACACATACACATGAAGAGAGGTCAGATTCCCTCCTTGGAAGCACCAAAGAGTTTTTTAAAGACTGATGAAATCTGCCTGGGGACCTAATAATAACTGTGGAAGCATCTTGTTTATAAAACACTAATAAACTAAAGTCTGTGCCAGCTGAAGTTAATAACACCCCTAATTATGTTGACACTCAGAAGGCTACCTCAGTGTATACCAGAAGGGAATGTGACTCAAAATCACATTTCAAGGTGATTTCTATTTGACATTTCTAGTGTGCCAGGTAATATTTCAGGTCCAACTTGTTTAATCAGGTCTTTCATAAGAACTGTCAATACATTATGTCACCCTAGACATGTTTTATATTAAAAAGCAATATGCTTTTCTTATTTTAAGGCAGCACGTAGGCACTCTTCTCCTACACTCATGAGTGAGTAGCTCCTGTTACTTTTGGTAGAAGTTATGTATCTACTGGAAGTGGGAAACAGGATCCTCTCTATCTGTTTCAGCCCTCATAACCGAGTTCAAAGTTCTTATGGGTAGTAAATGTCAATAAGGAGTGTGTCAGAGGGCACAATGAACTTGTACTTTCCTAGTTGGAAACATGGAAACTACTGCAAATGCAGAATTGATTAGTGCCACCTATTTGTGAGACTATTAAACTATAGATAATCCCTGCATAACTTCATCAAGTTAATAAGAAGATACGTCTACCTCGGCCTACTCAGGTGAAAGAGGGCGAGAAATATATGACAGACATCCAAGGCTCGATGAAGTTTCCTTCAGTTCTGTATTTATATAATTGCAGTGTATGAAGATATTGTTCAAAATACTACACATTTATGTATACAACATGCACAAATGTAAGTGGAAATTATATATATGTAATGTAAATAGCATATATTTCTGTGAGTATATAACATTTCCACTAACAGTTCTAGATACATTCCTTAGTTTGCAGAAACCTTGGTGCAAGAAAGCCAAAAGCAGGAAAAGACACTGAAGTTTTGGGAATATATTGACGTAGAAAAAGTAAGGATTTCCACAAGAAGTTATGTACTTAAGAAGGAATTGGAGATGGAGAAGTGTTTTAGAAAAGAAATCTTTTTCCCATCTTTACCAGTTCCCCAATACTGTATTAGATGAAGAAGGATTAGGAAATATGTCATGGGTAAAATAAAAATCCAAGCAAAATCCTTGGAATTTTATTAATGCCCTTGCCTCATCCCACTGTTGAAGCAGTGGATATTGCTAATACTAATGGGTATTTTCTATTTTACTCGTTCAGGTCAAACTGTCCATAGAGGTTTAGAGTTAAGTTACCCTCATTTCATTCTGAATTTAGATACCATATTCTTTATATCTCTATAGAGAGATAGAGCTTTGAATGACAGGACGAAGCTTTATCATTAATACATGGCAAATTCATGTTGACATGTGGCTTTAAACTTCAGAGAGACATTTGTGACTTGAGGTATAAAAGCTAGAAGGGTACTTGTTATATAACTATTTTTACATATGAAGATGTTCTAAATATTCTTGCCTGATTGTAAACAGGCACAGATTTTCAGAAAACAGATAAACTAAGGATTATCAAAATATTGTTAATTATCTGTAAAAACCTTTGCTGTCATTGACTTTCTTATGAGAATGACAGTTTAATCTGAAAACATGTACAGGCATGTGTTATAAAAGTCATTGGCTGACAATATGTGTGCGTTGGCAAAGCAATGAATAAATAAATATGTAAAAAGGGATTATGTTTTGGGGGAAAAAAAGAAGTTACCTATAATTTCAAGCATCTTACCTTTCAGCCAGATGATTCCTGTGACACACAGCTTGAACACAGCAGCACAGATTTTGAATCCATATGGAAAATTGTTCTCATTGTTTCCAAGACAAAGAAAATACCATGTACAGGGAAACTGAAAGAGATAAATTAAAAAAAAAAAAAAATTAAGAACTTTGAAAGCCTTTTCTGCAGAAGTTCTCCTAACTTTGTCATAATAATGACGTTAAACTGTTACTAAAAAAAAAAAATCAACAGCATTTAAAAATTATTTGAAGTTTAGACATGCAAACAAAGCAAATAAAATTAATTTTAAACAGTTGAAATACACTGATTTATTTTGATTTTTAAAAAAAAATATTGTGCTTATTATAAACTTGCATAACAGTCTCAGTAGAGAGATTAAAATAGCTCATAATTCTCCTGTTCACTTACCTGTAAATGTATTGAGCCGCGCAAACATGTTTTCATTCAGTCATTAACTTGCATCTACAAATATATTTGACTCAGTGGCTTATTATTTAAAATATAAGTTATGCTCTTCAGTTTATTTGGATGCAATAGTGTTATTTTAGATCCATGACTGGTTGAGTAAGGTATCTGATCTAAGGCTCAAAACCCTTACTGAAAAGCAGGGTAAGGCTTTTTTAATGGAGTCTATGAACTTTTAAAACTTTTTTTTTTTAATAACCTTGTGACTAACTTTAGTCAGATGACTGTCAGAGGAAAACAAACATAAAATAGTGGTAAATATATGATCCAAAAAATATTCCTCAATCTTACTTTTAATCTGTTCAATTTACAATGAGAAAGTAAATGTTGACGGCTCCATGAGTCTGTGTAGTAGAATGTTGCATGTTGTTCTATATGTTAGCAATGATACCAAAGTATTTGATGGGAGAAATCTAAATCACAGCAGTGTACCCTAAACCTTTACGTAGGATGTCTTTTACTGAAGCTGAAAAGTGAGTCAGAAGTTAGAGAAAAATAATCACTCAGTTTATATTATGTGCACTTGATTCTCAATGATATAATCAAAATATGATTTTATTTCTCAAGACTGTTGACTCATTCAGTGTGTAGGTTTGATGATATTCATTTAGGAACAGCTGCTCAAGATTTTGTTTCTTTTCATTGTTATCTATGTGGTTCCATGTTTTATTATTACATACTAATCAAGCCCTCTTTTGAAGAGAAGATGCATACTCATGGCTTTAAAACACTTTTCTAGTTTTCAGGGCTGTTTACTGCCTTCAAATCTCATCAGAAATCATTTGAAATATTCATGTCCACCATCTTTAAATGCCCTTTAAATACCAATTAATTATTCATATCTTTTTATATGTATTTGGATATTTAATTTATGCATCTTAGTATGAATTCAACTCCTAATGATGTTTACTTCAGGAGGAACGTTAGATTTTTTTCTTAACCTGTTTCCTTAGCTTTAGCTGATTGGCTATGGGAGAGAAAAAAACGTTGACAGGGTCTTGGGGTTTTTTTCCAGACAACGTAGGATTTTATCTTTTTTTCTCAGACAGAAGGTAATCACCATGAAGATACTGAAAAGCCATTGTCCCTAAGACATGACTTAAAAGAATATATTGATGTGTCTGAAAAGATAATTTGTTAACACATCAAGATATGGATTGTAGCATTACATCTAAGGATCATACACATAGTTACTCTCAACTGTAAAGAAATAATAACGGGATGTCTTATTGTGACCATATTAGTTAAGAATCCAATGTCTAACAAGGGATAAAAATTTATATCTCCCGGCATAGAATCAAGACTTCTTAGGTACCAAATCCTTTTGAACTCCCTCATAATTTTTTTTTTTTTTTCCCTCCTACAGTGTATACCTACTATAACTTCTAAAGACCATTAGAATCAGCTTGCTACTTTCTAGTAGTATTGGCACACTAATGAATAGAGACACAAAACCAGGTGGAATCAAGCAAGAGGTGAACATGTTATGGAAATTATTCACCCATGTGCTGTGGACAAGTGATATAGCTCAACCTTGAATTCTCTCTGACGACTAAAATGTGCAGTGTGGCTGTGGTCATTCATCAGTGACACACCTCCATCTGATTTAAACCTGATTCATCACACTAGACTGAAATAATCATTAGAGATGCTGTATTTTCAAATGAGTTGTACATCTCAAGCATTTATAGATGCTTTTTTTTTGGTAAAGAATGGGTTGCATAACTCTGATGTCCCAGTAATGTTCTTAAATCTGATAGAGATTCAGAAAAAAATAATAGTTTTTAATTTAAGAAACTTGAGATACATTGACATCATCTTTATATTTATTCATTTACTTTCTTACTTATGTACATTTACATAGAGCTGCAGTCTGACAACCCACTGGTTTTCCTTGCAGCTCTTTTTGAAACTGGCAGTTGTTCAATAAAAATTTTTTTGTACTTTTGGGTAGCTGCTCAACTTCAGACCATAATGTAGTTGGCCTTCATAGTTTCTTTCTAAGTTGATTAAACAGTTATTGGAGTTCTGGTCTGCTCTGGGAACTTCTGAGAATAAAAATTCCATAGAACTGTCAGTTGTGGTTTTTGTCAAATTAATTGATACAGTATTTGTCTTGTATTTAAAATTCAATTGTGGTTTTTGTTTTGGTTTGGGTTTGAGTTTTTTTATTACTCTACCCTAGGGAGCAAAGCACAGTATAGACCAAAAGCAATGTCATAAAGTCAATTATGTATGTATTATTTTAAGACTCACAAGTGCTGCTGTAATCAAATTGCAGATATAAAGACAAAGTTACAGAAGAGTCCACTACACTGTTACATCTTCTGCTACTTCTTTTACAGAGCAGTTCAAGTCTTGCTGAAACAAATTAAATACATACCTCCTTTGCAAGTATAATCGTCTCACAGACAAACCCACAATTCTTTCCAGAACTGGTATGTTTCTCAGAAACAAAAAAAACCTCTTCAAAGAAAAGATATCCTTGTCTCATATTGCTTGCCTTCTTAGCTGTATGTATTACTAAGTGCATAGTCAAGGTTTCAGACTGGATACTAAGAATCCTAAGGTACAGGGGGATGATATTACAGTGCCTGTGAACTCTTTGATATATCTTTTACATGAATACACCACTATAATCTTTAACTTCAGACAAGTCTGTAGGAAGGTCATAGCAGTACATATATTGTTTTTTTGTAAGCAGATTTTTGAGATTCTTTCCAGTCAGGTATGTTCTGCCAAACTTTTTTTCAATAAATAGTTGGTCACTAGAGATGTTGCTTAGGTGACACATGATATAAAAATCCACCTGTCAGTCTCTTACTTGTTAGACATTCACAAATAAATCACCCACTCATGCACACTTCAAAGAAAGCAGCTGTCTAATCTGTGATTTAATCTGCTGTCAGTTTTACAGAAAAATCTTTGCAATGTCACACACTAAAGCAGAGACTTCAAAGAAATGCTGATTGCCCAGAACTGCAAAAGAGTTTTTCTTCCTATAACTAGAAAAAGAGTTTTAGAAATAAAAGCAAAGGTGGGTTTTTTTTGTTGTTGTTGTTGTTCTTGGAGGGGGGTGGGGTTTGCTTTGGATACAGTCAGGATTTTGGTATCTAAACACAAAGTTTCTGCATTCAGCAGAAATGCACATGTAAATAAACCAGTGTCCAGGTGTGGGAGAGATCTGCTAAAGCTTTCTCACAGGGGACCAGATAGAGTAGGACATAAAGTGACAATTTTGTTACAAAAGTAGTATGGAGCACTGGAAAGAAGGGCACTGAAACAAACTAAGCAGAAGGTTTTTGATATTAGGAAAGGTTGGTTAAAGCACTAATGTCCTGGTATGTTCAGCTATATAGCTTTAAGATCAACTTGTTCAGCTAAAAAAACCCACAAACAAACAAACAAAAATACAAACAAACAAAAATACAAACAAACAAAACCACAAAAAATTGTGTGCTAGTTGTCTACAGGCAAAGCTTTTCATATGATTTGTGCTACAGGTCTTCTTCAGTCAGAGTATGGCAGAGGATGAAAAATATTTTCTTTTTATAGCTATTAGTGATACAAAGAGTCCATGGAATCCAACTAGATTTAGAGGACATTAAATGGCAAATACAAAATCTACCTGATTCTGTTAGGAGCCCTTTTTTTCAATTTAGAAATCAAATTGCAAGCACTAACCAGAAGGTCATCTATTATTTTATACTAACTGTGAAAGAAAACATAGAATCACAGAATGGTTTGGGCTGGAAGACACTTTAAAGATCATCTGGTTCCATGCCCCCTCACCAGTTGTGCTGGGTTCAGCCAGG
>NW_010223559.1:0-17601 GCF_000690775.1 Eurypyga helias | reverse complement strand
AGGAATGCGCTTTCCCAGTGGTGCTGCCATAGACCTGTCTGGGCTTCCTTTTCCAGATCCTCTTCCAGCCCTCAAAGGAGAGTGCTTTCAAACACCTGACCATGCTGCCTGTTACGTCTGGACTGGGGCTGTGTGATCCTCTCTTTTTGACAAGATCTCAGGCTACAATCATGCGGCAAAGCAGGCCAGAGAAGCTGGGAGCCTGTCTGTACTGACTTTTCTTCCAGCAATCTGCCAGCATAAACGGCATTTGGCTTACTCAAAACCCAGCACAGTTTATTTGCCAGGAGGAACACAGAGAGGGGTACCTCTAATAGGAAATCAATGCAGGTTCTGTCTAATGTCACATTTCATCTTTCCACAAGCTTCTTGGTGAATGTGTGACAGCCTAGGTGTTCTCTCACACTCCAAGGGGCCAGTTTGTGCCTTCTTTATGTACAAATCTTGATGCCAGCAGCCTTGAACAGCTGCCAGCTTCCAGCTTCTTCTGTGCAAGAAGTAGCTGGACAGTTTCTTTGATCGCTAGAGTCTCTTTTCAAGAATGGTTTCATAACTATTGTCCAGTCTATAGTATTTGCTAGTTCTGCTCTATAGATTTTCTCTAATACAACTCTATTGCACTTTGAGGAATGTGGAGGGTTTGGATGTGGAATCACACCACAACATCATTCTTGGGCTGGTAGGAAATGGTAGAAAAGGGCATTAAAACAATACCATGACACTACAAAGACTGCAGAGGCAGCGTCTGATCCACACCGATGTTAAGTTGAACGAAGGGTACATAGGTTATAAGACTGTGACTTGTTCAGCAGAAAACTAAACGGAAATATGACTGGCCTGGAAGGGACAGAACCATGGTTCCTTGAAAGTGGGCACATATCAGGTAAAGCAAACCTAAAAATCTCTGAGTCGTCTGGTCTTATGAAAATAGTGTTGTGCCTATGTCTGATGAGAAACAATGGTTGCAAACAGCATAGGACAGGGGTATCTACCTGAGGTCACAATACAAATACCAGGGACACACCATATTTAGTCTGCATGGTGAGGTTTTAGTAGTGGGGAAAGGCTACAAGGGTGGCTTCTCTGAGAAGCTTCTGTAAGCCACCCTTATGTCTGATAAAGCCAATGTCAGTTGGCTACAAGACAGACCTGCCACTGGCCAAGGGCAAGCCCATCAGTGACAGTGGTAGCACCTCTGGGATAACATGTTTAAGAAGGAGGAAGTAAAACCAGGGAAGAACAATTGCAACCACACAGAGTGGCATGTGAGAGAAACAGCTCTGCAGACCCCCACATCAGTGGAGAAGGAGGGGGAGAACATGCTCCAGGCACTGGAGCAGAGGTTCCCTGGCAGCCCATGGTGCAGACCATGGTGAGGCCGGCTGTACCCTGAAGGCATGGAGGGTCATGGAGGAGCAGAGACCCACCTGCAATCAAGGGAGGACCCCATGCCAGAGCAGGTGGATACCCGAAGGAGGCTGTGACCCTGTAGGAAGCCTGTGCTGGAGCAGGACCTGTGGCCCCATGGAGAGAGGAGTCCAGTCTGGAGCAGGTTTACTGACAGGACTTGTGACACCACACCACCCCCCCCACACACACACATTACAGAACTTGTAGGTGGCTCCAACCATCAATTTTTAAAGTGGATGGAGATAAGACTCAACAATTTATTGCTTTGTTTCAGAGTCTCAGACAGGCAATATGCGCAGAAGGGCTGAGGCAGCTGAGCTGTAGTCCATAGCCCAGTCAGGGACATTTCCAGTGCTGCTTTTAACAGTGGTAGTGGTGCCCCAAGAGGTAAGCATGCTGGTTTATCCAATGGGGAAAGGAGGCTTACAGAGTAATTAACCATTGCTTTCTTTAGTATGGTGTGTTTAACTTCCCTGTTATGATTATTATTCAAATATGAGGCTTGGGAAAGCAAATGTGGGTAAGTGCTCCTGGAAAAGCTCATGCACAGTGCCTTCAGCACTACTGTTTTGTTCTGGAAATGGCCTTTGTCAGAAGTTCATGTGGATCTACAGAATCCACGCGTGGTCCCCACCCTCATACTGCAAGCCAGATGGGTCTCCTGGCTATTTTCCTTGACTGTTTCATCAGTTCAGCTAGCTTTTTCTTTCAGGCTATGCTGGATGCCACATAATGGTGTGACTAATTGAAGTTGTTTCTTTCCCTCCTCCTCCCCCAGATCTCTTGATTAATATTTTGTCGTATACTTTAATTAGCACATTTCTGGCTTCTGGCTGCTTGTATCTCTTAGAGCTTTCTGAAGAGACACTAGTAAAACTTTACACATTGTATTATGACAAATATTGCAGACACAAACTCCTTACTAGATTTGTAATTATATCGTGCCCACAGTATTCTATTAAAAACACAGCATGACACCGCAGATGGTGAAATGGGGAATGGGCTGGTTCCTGTATGCATGGAATTAATTCTGGTAAATCCCATCATAATCGTGTTACAAAGTTAGACCATTAAAAGGAAAATAGCAATTGTTAGCCTTTCTAATACAGTTTGTGTTTTCCGGGGTTTTTATTTTAGTGGCTCAGTTTCCTGCCTACTGAATCATACTCCCAAATGGGGTTTATATACAAAGACACAGGGGAAACCAGCTCTGCCATTAGTTTGCTCATGAAAAACAGACTTTATAATTTCTCTTAAACAGGTTTTAAATGCCTTAAACTTCTGCTTTTGGTCTAACATGCATGTGAACTTATCCCTGAAGACTCAAGATATCTTCACAATGTATGGGAAAGTTGCAAGTTTCACACAGTTTTAAGGAGGGGTAGGAGGAAGATGGGGTCCCAGACTTGGCAACCTGTAGTCTTCTCTTTAAAGGCAATAAAGCCTGCTGCAATTTTGTGCCTGTTGATGCGAATCAGATGAAAAAGGACTCCTTCAATACTCTGGAATACGGCTAAATAAAAAAGTGCCTACTTCAAGCTCTTCACATACATTTTGCTTTCTGTTGAGGGGGACAAAACACCACTACTAAAAATTTATTTGATACAACCACTTGTCTTGACTTAAATCTATTGCTTTCACCCTTTAGGTTGCTAGTAAACATTCACATTTTCTGGAAAGGGTAAACTTTTGTGATTATTTTTTTTATTTCCTTAGGGATCTGGCTATACAGCTTCTATTAATATTGGGATGAACCCATGTAGCTAAATTCCTGTAAGCAAAAATGCCTCTTTGATATGCCAAGACTTGGTAAACCAATTTCATTTCCACAAAATGGAGAAGGCAATGACTCAGAAAAACAATAAGCTAAGTCCACTGCTCTAAGCATGTGATCCTTGAATGAATACTTATTTATTTTATTTATTTATTTTTAATAGAGTTGCAGGCTTCACGCATTGCATCACTTGAATGGAACAGGGATTATGGGAACTGAGATTTTACCTACATCAACCACAATAATATAAACCATCCACATTTATAAAAGAAGAAAGACATCAGTGAGTGAAACAAGTGTGCATGTGCTCTTCAGGCTGAATAAAACCTGGTTTTGAGAAAAGAGGTTTGGAGAGTGCACAATAATCATCCGTCTTTTTATAAAGGCTGTCACTCTATGTCTTACAAAAATTAAATAAAGCAGGCTTGTAGAGCCAGATGGTTATTTCCTGTTATTAAAGCTTTAAGGGACAAATTAATCTCTGTTGTAACTCCATTGACTTCAACAGGGTCTCTATTGACTTGAGTGAAATTACATTGCAGGTAATCTGCATGTGGGTTCTGGAGGATGGGGACCATTTAGGGAGTCATCTGTGTACAATTGCTGCATTATACTTGAGTTGTCCGTATATTTGGATAGTTCCTTGTACTACTAATGAAGCAGACTTGCACTATACTGTGAAGCACAGTGCTTGAGTTTTGGAAATAGTGTAGCAGACATAAATGGAATAAACAGTGTTGGTGTTGAACCAGCATTAAAGTATTGCCAGTTTTGGAGTAAGTTCAAGTATCTTTGTGAAATTGTGTAGTGCTGATGTACCCCCGACTCTATTCTTACCTCCACTTTTCACTTGTGCTTCCATTTAATAAAAAGTCATTTGTTAGGTGGAAAAAATTCTTCACGGAGAGGTTGGTCAGGCACTGGAACAGGTTGCTCAGAGAAGCTGTGGATGCCCGTTCCCTAGAAGTGTACAGGGCCAGGCTGGGTGAGGCTTTGAGCAACCTGGTCTAGTGGAAGGTGTCCCTGCCCATGGCAGAGGGGTTGGAACTAGATGGTCCTTAAAGTCCCTTCCAACCCAAACCATTCTGTGATTCTATGAAGTGCTATGACCATTAAGTCAATCTTGCAACAGCAGACCAAAGGAGAAAGCAGCTTTATTTTATCACGCAAGCAGGCTGCTGGGCTACCCCATCCCAGCCCCACTCACCTGCAGTGTCACCCAAATTGGGAAGACTGGAAGGACTGGAAGGAAGAACAGATTGAGGCTTTGGAGGAAGCAGGTACTGTGTGACTAGTAAACAGACACTTAAAAACAAAAGTACATCCTTTTTGTGGAAGAAGAATCAGTCTCACTGCTAACATGAAGGGTGGGATTATGTTCAAGTGTCTAAAAATTTCATATCTAGTCTAAGACAACTATAACCTCGTCAGACAGTGGAGACAGACACCTTCCATGCCTAATATATTCCATCCTAAATCTTTTTTCAATCCTCTCAAACCCAGATGTGTAGAGAGTATCCTCCAAGGCCTTAAAAGGTGCATCTGAAGCATTGTCCCTGCTTTCAGCTTTTTTTTTTTTTTTTTTGGTCTGTACCTTTGAGTTGTGCTGTGCTCTGCTTCCTTGTCTCTGTAGACATCCCCAGAACAACTGGCCAGGTATTATGTAGCCCAGTTTAAGGACTTTCCCTCTCTTCACACCTTGTAGTAGAGGATTGGGACTTGTGAGCCCCAGCACCAGAGATATCTGCCTACAAAAGACTCCATTTCACCCCCCAGAACCACCACTCTCACTCAACCTTTTGTTCTCAAATATAAACACGATTTCTGCTAGCTGGTTTCAAACAGTTAGGGCTGCAAAAACCCAAGCCAATGTTAATAACGTCTCAGCCATGGTGAACTGAACACGGCACAGGTTTTCCTGAGCAAAGAAATACTGCCTGGGATATTCAGCTGTCATTTGGCATGGAAAAAGCACAGCCATTCATCAGAGACGAAGAATGTTTCTGAAGCAGATCCTTCAGGCTGGGTGCATGAGGGATGCATGGCATCACGCCGAGCATTTCCTACCCAACAACAGGTTGTCCTGCTGCTTGCAGTTCATTGTAGGCCAAGGTACCTGTGCAAAGAATTGGACACCCTTGCCTAGGACTCCTAAAATCAGCACAGATGTCTTAAGAAGCCTTCAAAATAACCTGGGAAACGTGCCAACTACAAGGACCCTGCCTCATCCCCAGTTCTCACAGTCAACTGGTCATTTGTGTCTGTTGTAGAGAGAGGAACTTGTCGTCTTTTGGGTTTCTCAACTATGAACTACCTCTTTGAGTCTGCAGGTAAATCAGTTAACCTTCTCTTGCAGAAACCAGGGACAAAGTGGCAATCTGGTGGCAGCAGCATTTCCAGGGCATGTTCAGAAATCCCGCTATGCATGACATTTCAAAGGAAGATCCAACATCCAGCTGACATCCCACCAGAGAGTAGTAATCACAAAGATTTATGGTCTTGCAGGCCTAGACTTTCTCAGGCTCTCTTCTGAAGTTGTGTCATCTTTTCTCTAATCATTAAATATTAAAAGGATAAAGGGCAGGATGTTTATTTTCCTCTGAGCTGGGGAACCGATGTAAAGGTTTTGCTGGTTTTACATATGCCGACCAACCGGAATTTAAACTACTTCAGCAATGGTAGCTGCTGAGCTGGGGTTTTGAGGAACCGGAGAGTTTGAAAAGCTAACGTGCACCCAGTGCAGCCTTATGCTCTACTAATCCCACTCTGCTGATGTTACAAGAAATGCTAATAAAGGATGAGCTGTACAGCTTTGACCGGCAGGCAACAAGCAAATCCCAGCACTGCAGACTGAGGTGTTAGCTGCAGTTGTCATACTCTGGGGCTTTTTCCTCATGAAATTCAAATATCAGGGATGTTAAAATAAATTAAATGGTGAAAGGATTGCAGACAAGAAGTATCCCAGTGTAAGAAGTTGTTCTCAGTATTTCAGAATGTTCTTAAGTGTTTTGGTTTTAAATCAAGCTTACTGTGCTTTTTATTAAACATTTGAGGATGTTAGGGTGATTTATTTGGGAACATCTGATGACAGCTGATTACTTCTGAATGAGACAGTGAGGAGATTAAGGATAAAAAGATAATGCATTTTACCCAAGGGCTTTGAAGGGCCATCTGCCATCAGAGATGAGATACTCACTTTCGTGGAGAGGTGGGACTTTGTGAAGTAAATTCCAGGAAAAGGCTTTGCCCTGCCCCTACCACTGCACTGAGGTGCTCTGGGCATGATCCATGCTGCAACCCAGGGTGTGTGGCTGGACAGGGTCTGACCAGTCTCCACATCTGCCCTCAGCATAAGCAACCAGGCTGTGATCCACCTGCAATGCCTCTAACTACCATGGTCTCTAATGCTATAGGCCAATTGAGGGAATAAAAGTCAGTCTAATGTGGGTCTAAATCTACATTAGTTGAGGATCTGTCCAGATAGGAGACCAAAAAACCTCACAACTATTTTTTTGTACAAGACAAGACAGTGCTGCCTCCCATCAGTAGTATAGACCATCCCATCCAGGAATGCTCAAAGCATGCGTGACAATTTGAAAGGAAGATGTTGATAGAAAAGCCTGTTTTAAAATAACGTTTCCCTTCTCTATAACCAGAGGGTGTTTTTCTGGTTATAATGAAGATGAACAACTTCATGTCTGTGGTTTGCTCTACTCTGTAGATACTGAGTAGTGGGGAACATAATGATTCCTCTTTCATTTCAAATATTGTTTGCAGTATGCTTAATTAGTCTTGGTAGGGGAAAAAAAAACCCAAAAAGTAACAGGAACATAAACCACAGAAGGAGTTCAATCCATCTTGAGTTTGCTTGTCTTGGAAATAGTGCAAATTGTGGCCAAATATAGTTATGTGCAAGCAAAAATATCTTTATCTACCTTAGTTTGACTGAACAAGTTATTTAAGAGGAGAAAAAAAGTAAATAACTTCCTTTCCCTTTACCACTTGGAAACAGCACTGGGAATCAGAATAGATTTTGCTCATCCACTCACTTACAGCAACTCAGTACTTTGCTGAAGCCCTTATTGCTGTTAAACAGAAATGTTGGAGGCAAAGGCATTAGCCACTGCCCGAATGTGCTGTATGTAATATGCACTGGTTACAAATAGCTTGGGGAAAATTGGGAACTCATTAAGTAGTTGGTATTTAAAAAAAAAGAAAAAAAAAACAACACACCACAAAAAGTTCTTTATTGAGCTTGAACAGCTGCAGTTATGTGTGTTTTTCCAGAATTGGTAAGATAATGAATTTTGCTGTTGTTTTTGTCTAGATGTTTTTTTATTTCATTCCGATATATGACCTGAATGTAATGCACTTTGCTGATGAGATCAGATTGACACCATTCAAAGTGAATGCAAACAACAGATATAAAACATATGGGAATCTGACACTTACTTGGAGCAAGATTTTCAACTTAAAAGTTCAGGGTTTGGAAAAAAACAGATCTGGAGTCAAATTTCAGGATTGTAGGTGTACCACTGGTTAAAATACAGGATTACAAAACTGAGGAATTGCCATTATGTTGGCCAGTTAACTCAGCAAGGGATCCAGTGTGTTTGAGTGTGGCACAAGGAAGCCATTGTAACGTAGGTATTTGCCACACACAGCCATGTAGGGAGGAGGGAGGGAGTATTAGAACAGGTAGAAAACAAGTTTTTCTCTGCTTGCTCAGGCCATTAATGTGACTAATGCCATGAGACACAAGTTCTAACATCAAGCCCCTTTAAGAGATGCTTGTTTTCAAAAGTGTTGGAGTGCGCAGATTTTGAAACTCATGTCATTAGAGATATATTTCCATTGCTGGTGAAGCACAAGTCAAAATTTAACTGCAAACTCTCAGGATTACACCTGACTTGTACCATGGAACAGCCCAGGCTCTCATCCTTGCCACTAAGATGCCATGTGAGGAGTCAGAGCCCAGGCCACAGGATGTGGCTAAGCATAAGGTCCAGGGCTTTGTTACAACAGGGAAATGGATTAGAAGGGTTGCTGTTGTGCAGAACAGCCTTTTGCCTGTGCTGTCCATGCAGTGGAGGCTTTCCTGCCAGCCCTCATGAAGCCACCATAAAAAGAAGAAACAGAAAATCAATGGTCATTTTGGGACATCTTGACTTCATTTACATCTCCAAGGGAAAACAAAGAGAGTTGATGACTACTCAGGGGATATAACAGGTTGCCCAGAGAAGCTGTGGATGCCCCATCCCTGGGAGTGTTCAAGACCAGGCTGGATGAGGCTTTGAGCAACCTGGTCTGGTGGAAGGTGGCCCTGCCCATGGCAGGGGAGTTGGAACTAGATGGTCTTGAAGGTCCCTTCCAACCCAAACCATTCTATGATTCTATAAATTCATGTCATCTTTCTATTAGGTCCTGTGTGATTTTTACTCTTTTTCCTCAGGACAATTTTACTACTGCAATTGATGGGATATGACAGACTAAACAGCACTGTTTGCATTTCTGTGATAAAAAGATTAACATAAATCATGATGGCTTCTCTATGGTCCTGAAAAGTCAAGCCTTGCCATCATAATTATGGGATAAGCATCAACTTCCACTGCAAAGATTTTCCCTGCATACCTCTACAATGCACCACCATAGCACTACAATAAAGGAAATACGGATTAGTTGCAGAGCTGTTCCCTTACACATACAGTTAATTGAAATATTGCACTAATAATTCCATATGAATGCATCTTCTCCAAGTTCTACTCAGACATCAAGAAATGGAAGCTAAGGCTACACTTGTTTAAAATATCAATTCTTGCATTTGGCTTGTTTTTATTATGTGATCTGACAGACCAAAATATCCTTTAAGAAAAGTTATCTGAAAACTATTTCTAGAAAGATACATAAAAACCTTTATTCACATCTTTTCTATCACCTTGATATTGTTTGCACACTGTTTTCTATTTAGATTTCTATAATGATTGTTAAAATTGTCCAAACATCTTTCTTTTCTGAGACGTTTTAATCTAATTGCAGTTTTTCTTAGAACATGCCCAGAAAAAACGCCTGATGCTACACAAAATGCATTTTCCCTTCAAATCCACACTGCCTTACTTACATGCAGTTGAGAGACTGAATTAGTAATCTGCAGGTGACTTAACACTCTGGTAAAACCTACAATGCTTCTTTACTCTGAAATGTTTATTTCAGCTGGACACAGGGACAAAATCCCTCACAATGAGAATGATGAAGCACTGGAAGAGGGACCCAAGGAGACTGCGGAAATCTACATCCTTGGTAGTTCTCAAAACTTTACTGGAAAAGGTCCTGAGCAGCCTGATTTTACTTTGCAGTTTGCCCTGCTTTGAGCCAGGGAGACTAGATGACTTTAGAGGCTCCTTCCAGACTACTTTATGCTGTGAGCCTGTATCACATACACTACGCTTTCTGTGACCCCTCTCTGACTTCTCTGGAAAGAATAAAAGGAAATAGATTATACATAAACATTAGTGATTATACCAAAATTAACATATATATTCTCAGTAAGGTCATTACCAGAGTGTACAGATTCCTTGAGGGAATTACGAAAAGTTGATTAAAATTCATCTTGGGCTTCCAGCCCCAACACATGAACCTTCCACGTGCATTCTACTGGTTGCACAAATGGAATAGCTACTTTTGCAATGTGGCCTCTCATTACAGGTTTTTTTGAGGTTCCATAATATGAACTTTGGGTAAAATCCTACTTGAAATCTATCTTGTAACGAGTTTTTCAGGTATTCACAAAGTACAAACTTCTGACTTAAAAGACAACTAATATTCTTAAACATCTTCTTAGAATTGCATAACTGCTGATGGAATACCATTTTTGATTTTTTTTTCCCAGAATATCTTCAAAAACTTAATACCCTCTGCAGATATCTTTAAGCTGGTCTCTGCAGATGTCATGACAGGTCTGTTGTACAGTAAGCAAATCTCATTTTTCCCTTAACAAGAAAAAATCCTGTAAAAACCTGAGCAAGATATCCCTTTTGCCACTGGTGCAACTTTGTACAGAGCTAAGACTTCACCTCAAAAGAGAGAAGGTTCCACTTTGATCCTGCTTTCCTTCTTCCACCATTCAGTCTCTCTGGAAAGGGTTGGAGATGAGGTTTTGTTCTTCCCCCTGATGGGGTACCAGTTTGAACTCCCTCAGATCTCCAGCACCTTTCCAAGGTGCCTATGGAGGGATCCCAGCTGAAGTTAGAAGGAATTACTCTGGCTGAAGGCCAAGCAGAGATGGTTTCTTTGCTTTCTGTCTATGCCAGCTAACTATTTATTGGGAGAAAAGAGCTACCAATTTCAGGGGCTCATTTGCTTTTCTGATGAGACATTACACTACAAAGATCTGCCCATGGATCATCACTTACAATGAACTCCCACCAGACTAGAGCATATCCACATTTAGACAATAAGCAAAGATCATAGGTATGCACCCTTTTTCTTACCTGGGCAATCAAAACCTGGAGCCTTTCCCTAGCTGGTCCCCTGCCCCGCGCCCAGCACCAGTTGTCATCTTGTGCGGGGTTCAGGGCTGCACTGGTCTGCATTACCTATGAGCACCCTGGCCTCTCTGAACATCACATTTCTTGTCTGTTTTATAGGATATTAAACCAAAATCTTTCAAAGTTTAAGTGCCCAGTGATGCAAGGAATGAATGAATAATCCCACCTCAGCTTCCCAGGTCTTGCAGCATGGATGCATTCCCCTGAAGGCTGTAGTGTTACTGCAGATAAGTCATATTGGTTTGTGCTGTGTGGCAGGCAATGATTTTCAGCTGGGAGTAAGGTAATAGTCAGAGCAAAGTTGAAAACTATTTTAATTGGACAAAAGTTAATTTGGTTGCCAGACTTAGGAGTGGGATTTCTAGGCTGTCAGGCCACAAGAAGAGACGTTTTCAAGGAGTTCGTTGCCAGAACTGTAAATATTGGCACACCAGGTTGCCAGTGTTCAGGGCATCCCTTGTGTGTGTGTAAATATCAAGAAAAACATCCCTTGTGTTAATACAACAAGCACTTTAACAAAGGTTAGAAGTCACTAGGATGTCAAACAGTACCAACTCTGATGCTTCAATGGCCTGTAGCTGATGGGTAAGCCAGGCACTCTCCCCAGGAATCCTCACACTTCAGGAGATAAAATAGTGTTATTTTGCTCTCAGCAAAGCCTCTGGTTGCCTTCAAGTCTTTCATGAGAATACAGAGTAATGTGTGAAAACATCAATTCTCTTTAAGTTGGGGAATAGCTTCTCAGCAGTGAAGGAAAATGTGTGTGTTGGGTAAAGTAGCATCATACTGTACACCTGAAACCCTCCAGTGCCAAGACAGTAGGAGGGAGGCAGCACCCAGCCAAACCACAGTTCTCTCCCTACTCAATGTTCTGAGCCCAAACTGAACCTTCTCCTGTAAACGTAACAATTACCATATAAAATGCTCCATTATATCCAATTCCATATTTGTTCATTACAGCAAATGTTCAGAAATGTTGTGGGCCTGTAAACGTAACAATTACCATATAAAATGCTCCATTATATCCAATTCCATATTTGTCCATTACAGCAAATAAAATGTTCAGAAATGTTGAGGTTTATTTTGTTTTGTTTTGTTTTGTTTTAATCCTAAGTTTCACCATGTACATGTCCCAAAAATCCATCAATAACTAACTGAGAGAATTCACCCAGAAAGACATTGAGCTCTAGACATGACAAAAAGAATCATAGTTACCTCAGTCTTCCTGGTTTCACACTCTGGACATGTCTATTACTGTAGACTTTCTTTTGTAAGAAAGGGTAATAGGAGCTTGAATGAGAAAAGGGCAGTTTGGTCCCAGTTCCACAAAGTGATTAATTACATCCATGGCTGTAGACCTGCTGACTGTGATGGTATCGGAGTCCTCAGCTTTAATTAAGCCCATGTTTTTGAGTAAGGCTCTGTGAGAGCTTTTGTGCATCCCATGCATCCAAAGCCTTAAGATTTAAATGTGTGGCTTTATGAAATGTCTGGATCATAATTTTCCAAGGTGAGTGTTAGGTGGAAACAGTTGGCAGTATACCAAATTAATTTACAAGAGTACATAAGCACTAGTCTAGACATAGCTCCAGAAATTATTTCTTTTCATACACATACACAACTTGTGTTCTCTGTAGGAACTTTTTATCCCTCCTACTCACTCCTTGTTATGAAAACCATACTTGAAATAACATTAAGGCTTGCATTTCCTAATGCCTCCTCCTCCTCTTCACAGCCTAGTGATAATGAAGAGGAAGTTTTGTTCTGGGCTCTTTCTCAGCTTCTAGAGCACCCACATAACAGACACATGTGAAAATGACTCAAAAAGTGATGAAAAAAACTCACTACATCTGCATCTTGCTCCTATTTTCACATTTTAATTCATTATTCAAGTTGCAATAACCATCTCAGTCCTGAGATCATTACAGATCTTTAAATACCCTAAACAAGAGTTATTTTGCAGTATTCATGATGTTCATTCAACCACAAGTAATTTAAAGTGGTTTTAACTTATGACAAGACACTGGAAGAGAAAGAACTATCAAATTAGAATATTTTAAGAAAAAAGAATTAACAAGCATCAACCACAGACCAAATTATCAAGACAAGGGAAACATCCCAGTTTTCACAGTATAATGAACAAGTGCTAACAGTTTTGGAGGGTGAACAGTATATCCATCTGATGTCTGCACACCTGTGTAGGGTTGGTATGGGAGAGTGCACTACTAGTCCCCTCAGCTTCATTGCAAAGCTTGTGCAAGAACTGAGTTTGGCTTCTGCTAGAAATCTCTCTCGATGGTTTGGGTATGTTCAAGTCACCTGCTATGCAAAATTGTGTTTGATGATCAGCTACTCTCCTTGACAGCAAGGACAGGTACAATAAGGTCTTTTGACTGTAGTGCTTGTGTTTTCTCAGTCCAAAATCATGGATTTTTCCCAGGCTCTGCCCCTGCAGGAGGTACTTAAATGACAATCAAGGTAGAGTCCCTGTGTTCTGCCATTGTTCTAGTCTCTCCATTTGTTCTCTTAGCATTTCTCTGCCTCTTACCTTTTTCCCAACTCAGTTTTATGAAATGTCTTATTGCTCCCCCCATATCTCAATCCTCCGTTTGCTTTGCCTCTGCATATCTTCCTTTTCCTCTTCATGCTGTTCTTTTGCTCTTGGTATCTCACCCATCGAGCACAGCACTTGTCCTTTTACCTCTCCTTAGGATGTTCTTTCCGTTTGTCCTTGTTCTTCCTAGAAGATCTGGCAGAGTTATTCAAGTAAATGATCTGTACAAAGTGGACGCAAGTCGTTTTTCTGCTACTCCACTTGAGAAAACAGCGAAGTATGTCCTAATGTGAAGAAAAGTGGGAATTTCACAAGTTCCTTTATTAGAGACTAACTACACATGCTGTTCTCACCTCAAACATGTAGGGAGACTAGAAGATCTGGCAGAGTTATTCAAGTAAATAATCTGTACAAAGGTGGCGCAAGTCGTTTTTCTGCTACTCCACTTGAGAAAACAGTGAAGTATGTCCTAATGTGAAGAAAAGTGGGAATTTCACAAGTTCCTTTGTTAGAGACTAACTACTGTTCTCACCTCAAACACGTAGGGAGAGTTGAGGCTTTGGGAGTTATTTTTTGGAACATTCCTTTAATGGTGGGTTACAATAAGCTCTGTTAATCCACAAGGGCTATGGACTATGAACATGCACCATCAGCAACAACATCTCACACTGAGGAAGGAGTCATCTTCAAAAAAGAAGACAGGGGGTATTTGTGTTCAAAAACATCAACTCGACTGCAGTCCTCTGTCTACACCTCTAATACCAGGTTGGAGACTACTTTTGAAAGATTACTGTCATCTAGAAGAACTGGAAAATTGGTAAGTCAAGATGACCAAGCCCTGGAGATTTTGCACGAAATACTTTCATATTAGAGTGTATGTGCATTCTCCGAGTCCTTTAAGCATTACTGAAACTGTAGTGAATTCAGCTGCTTTTATCCTTGAGGTGGTGAAAATGTGAAATCTATAATGCAAGAAGCTCCAGTGTCAGGAAGTTCACTGTAGCTCTAACTTATTTTTTTCTTTTCTTTTTAATCAATAATATCACCACAGTCACTCAGGGCTTTCAGATTTGTTGAGTTGTAAGCATGCTGTGCTCTCTAGATGAAGAGCCCAGAGGCCCATTAGAAAATGACAACTTGATTATTGTTAAATTATTGAATTCAAATTGTACATAGGAAAGAACATCCTTGCTAAGAACTAGCTCATTTTCTAAAACTGTTTGGACCAATAGCTCCCCATGGCTTGGCTAAACAAGCAAGGCAGAATTTTTCCTAGTGTTTTCCCGGTGTCAATAGGCTAAAAGTACCTCTTTTATTTAGTTTCGGTACTTACACTGGTACTGAGACGTAAACCATACCTGATCTTGTCCAATACACCTCTACTGTGATGCATTCCACCCAGAAGTGATTGAAGAGGGAGATCTTCCTTCCTTCCTTCCTTGATTTGTGTAATAACATTAAAATTTTTGTTTTGCAACCTGGAAATTCAGATACAACACGAACTCATAAGGGTTTCTAAGGGAAACATTCGTTCCTGACTATGAGACTGCTGAGAATTCTTGATAAAAAACCAACTTCATGGTGAAGTTGAATCTGTGAGGTGGGTGGTCATTGAGGTGGTTGGAGAGGAGAGCTAGGGTGGCTTGCTCTCTTCACAACAGGCAGCTTCAAAGTCCTTGGATGCATGGGTGATGCAGAAACTCAGTTGCTGAAATTTTACATCTCTCTTCCAAAGTCCATCTAACCTGACATGTTCTGAATGAATTTTAGGTTCTAACAAATATTATTTTCTGATGGAAATCTAGAAATGTATTGACAGAATCTAACTGAAGTGTGTAAGTTATATAATTCAGGAGCTTTTAATAAATTCCTTGAAAAGGTAATGCAAAGTGCCTGGCACTTCTAGAGAGTGCTTCGGAGCAGAACCATAACATACAGACTCTTTGTTGTCCCCCTCAGACTTCTATATCTCTCTAAAGACCCCGCAGGGAAACCAGGGATGCTGCATTCCTAAGTCAGCTGCCCGAACTTGGTGCCCTACTGCTAGGGACAGCTTCTCCTTCATTTTGTGTGTGAAGTCAACAGCTTGGGAGCAGTGCACAAGGAAACAAACTGTTTAAAGAGCAAGAGGACAGAATATCACTGTGTTTAAATAGTGCAGAGAAAAGGCGGGTGTGTTTTCTGTATCTTGAATGCTGGAGAAATCTCAGATGTAGTGAAGGGATGAAGTTAGATGAGGCAATTTCAGCTTTCTAGTAGTTTCAGAATAAATTGACTGACATAAGATATGTTGCATTGCTAATATCTTGGCCCATTAATCAGATTAACTTGGATTCTGTGTATGAACATAACCTAACGGTGATGGTGAGAACATGCAAATAGCTGTCAGCTCCCTATGAGGCACTGGATTTAGGGTCTGAGGAAATCTGAACTTCCAACAAATGGTTCAGAATAAAGGTCTAGCCCTATGTGTGACCGTAGGTACATAAAGACACTATATCTAGCTAGCTTGGTAACATGCATAATATTATAGTCAGCTTTAGCTAGAAAACCCTGGATAGCATTAGCATAGGCTTATCCAAGAGAACACAGTGTAGGGAGCATGTTATAGCCACAAAATTATCAGGTAATAAATAATAGACAGTCTGAAAGAATCAGGTCATGCAGAGCTCCTGGGAGCTGGCCAACCTGTGACTTGTCATGAAGGATAACTCTTCTTTCTTTAGTTGTTTCTTCTTAGACTTTCCTACTATCCCACCTTTACAACCCACTGCCTTCTCAGTTTTGTCCTCCCTGTGCAAAAGTAACAGTGATTTGCAGCAAGAGTGGGGTTTTTTTCTTTGGTTTCATAATGTTTTAGGAGAAGAACTTTATGTTCCAAAATTAGGAGTGGAACAAGGGAGGGGAAATTTCACCTGGAGAGCAATATCAGAAAAGAACGTAACAAAAATTACTGGGAATAAAAGGTTGTTCAGAAAACCGGACGAAACCTGAACCAAATTTGTAGCTAATATAGATGAGTCTGAGGTTGCTGGAGATAACAGAGGTGCACATGTTTCCACTAGAGGAGGATCTATTGCTTTTTGTAGATAGGTGTGGATAGACAGCTATTTAATTTTGCTAGCTAGACACCAGTGACTGTGTAGTCTCTAGTGCTGCAAATGTAGAACTTCTTGCCAGAATTCTTTTGCCAACTTTCCAAAACAAACCTATTCCCTTAAAAAATAATAGTTTGAGAGTTTTTCTTGCTTTTGAAAGCAAGTCTGTATTAAATGGTAGACACTGACAACAATTTAGTGTTTGCTTCCCACAATAAAAGGTATCAGAACCACACAGCAGAAAGAGGAGGTGATCCATGGAGGCCATCCTTTCCAGAAAGAGGGGTAGATGTGGATCATGGATTCTGCCAAGCACAGAGTAAGTACTGCATACAGCATTCTACT
Organism: Eurypyga helias; assembly: GCF_000690775.1. Classification (NCBI taxonomy): domain Eukaryota; kingdom Metazoa; phylum Chordata; class Aves; order Eurypygiformes; family Eurypygidae; genus Eurypyga; species Eurypyga helias. The sequence continues at coordinate 876 of NW_010223559.1, read as the reverse complement.
GGATTCTTCTAAATGAGATTGAAAACAGCAGCATACTGTTTAACAAAGTGTCAAAGTACTAGAACTGGAATATGTGGTATTTGGATATTTCTTCCAGAGCTGCAATTTCCAATTCAATTTCTTACAGAATTCACTGGAAATACAAGACAGAAAAATGACTTTCATCATAGAAGGTGAAACTTGAAACTCTAATAAATCCTTTAAACCTAGAGATGCTAAAGGTGTTTGAATACTTTATTAAATATAGCGGCTTCAGTAACAGCCAAGAAATAGAAGGCTTCCCTTGTAAATGGAGCATAGAAATAAAAATGGGGTTCTCTTGGCGTTTCAAACATCTAAAATGGACTTCAATTTTAATGTGCATCTTAACGTCACAAATTTACAAAACCAAGATCAAATTTTTCTTTTACTTCAATTTTAATGTGCATCTTAACATGTCACAAATTTACAAAACCAAGATAAAATTTTTCTTTTAAAAAAAAGGAAAAAGAGGTTAAAATCAGCAATATCCAAGGGGGTTCAAGTGGATCCGGAGTGTATATATAATGTCCTTGAAAAAGTATATTATACAGCTAAATATGATGCAAGAACTAGAATAGAAGATTTTACCAAAAGGTCGACCAAATGAGTTGTTTCAGGTGCTTCTGAAGTGTTCTTCTAATCTTTACACAATCCTGTATTATTTTCAACAAGGGAGAGCATAGTTCTCAGGCAACACAAAGGAATTAGGTTAATAACAGCAATTATACAGAACTTTAGAAATAGCAGAGTAAAGAATCTTGTTATTTCCAAAGAGTGCTGCATGGGTCTTACTAGTGGTAAAGCTTATAACCCTATGAAATAGTCAGGAGGTAGTGTGCTGGATTCAGCCAGGAA
>NW_010223558.1:28184-62529 GCF_000690775.1 Eurypyga helias | reverse complement strand
CCAGCCTGTACTTGTGTTTGCAATTACCCCAATCTACGTTCAAGCCCCACTCATTTTTCCTGTTTTGTATTTGCAAAATCTCACATGGCAAGGACCATGAGTGCTTCCTTTTCTTCCTTCTCAGCTTTTTAGGTACTATGAAGCATACTATGTTCTTATTCCATTTCCCTGAGTTCACTTCTCTCCCCACTATCCAGTCTCTCTACTATGTAAAATCTCTCTGCTATGTACAAGCTACATACCTTTTATTTTTTCTCTTCAGTATTTCTAAGCCTGGGCCTAAAGTAGCTTCTTAACAGGCTCCTCACTAGGACCTTTTCAAGCAAGAAGCTCTATTTTACCAATTGACCCTATTTATACCGAAGTCTTTAGCTCAGCTGTAGCTGTTTAATTAAGTCTCTTGCAGCTGAGAAACTGACTATTTATATATTAACCCAACCTCTGTGGCTGGCAAATACTAAGGAACACCACTGATCAGAATAGTGATGAATACAACTGACTCATAGATGATCTTGTATGTACAGCTTAATTGTTTCTCTACAGTTTAAAAGCTTGTGTGTTTTCTATTTCTTCATATTGAGGGCATGCTGAGACAGTTAGGCTTGTTCAGCCTGGGGAATAGACGGTTCTAGGAAGATGTTATAGCAGCTTCCCAGTACCTGAAGGGACCTACAAGAAAGCTGGAGGGGGACTTTTTACAAGGGCCTGTAGTGACAGGACAAGGGGTAATATCTTTAAACTGAAAGAGGGTAGATTTAGATTAGATGTAAGACAGAAAATCTTCCTGGAGAGGGTGGTGAGGCACTGGCACAGGTTGCCCAGGGAAGCTGTGGATGCCCCATCCCTGGAAGTGTTCAAGGCCAGGCTGGATGCGGCTTTGAGCAACCTGGTCTAGTGGAGGGTGTCCTTGCCTACACCAGGAAGGTTGGAACTAGTTGATCTAACACAAACCATCCTATGAGTCTATGACTGCTTCTTTCTGATTTCTCTCTGCAGATCAATAGCCTTTGACTTACAAGCACTCTACAATGGTCTGAGATTTAGAAATGAACTGCAAGGCTGCAGTTACCAAAGAGTTACCAGTGTTACTGGAGAGGCATTTGATGACATCCTCCTTTCTAAGGGATATGTTGCTGAAATGACTGCATTAATTTTTGGTCCAGAACAGGAACCAAGTTATATTGTGCTCAGGATTTTTCTGTATCAAAGCATTTAATCTTGAATAAGAGATAATGAAAGTATTGATGATTAGGAGAACTTTTGTTTCAAACCTAATTTCATAAAATTGGCCTGCCAAGATTTGTAGATTTTCCTTCTGAAGTTTCTAGATAGTTGCATTATGCATTTAACTGTGACAGAATTTAAACCACCATGTTACATGAATTATGTCTCTCAAACATAATTTTTCCAAGCTGCAGTAAATGGAGCTGCTTATTAAATTTGTAAGTCTTTCTATGTAAGTGTTATGAGTCTACCACTTCTGGCTACATCTATACTAATAGCTTACTTAAAAGTCATTCAGGCTAAAAATCTTGTTTTGGCCACAAGACATGTTGGCTTGGATTTGGCTTTAGTCCAGAGCAAGCCAAAGGGCTGCCCTAGCAGGAATATTTGTGCTTATGGAGAGGTTGGCTTATGCAGAAATTTCGCCTTCTACAAGCTGTATTGGAGAGGTGTCATGAACAGCTTGGTGGTGTCAGCCAGAGCCCGCATTGGAGCACAGATGCCAAAGGCATACGAAGCTATGTCTGCACTAGGTGTTGGACAAATTGTTCTTTGAAGTGAGGGCCCCTTAGAGAAGCAACCAGAAAGACAGACATTTCTGACAGAACACAGTGACTATGTTCTTAATTCCTAAAAGCCTAAAGGAATTATTTACTTCTGCCTAGTCCTGCTGAGCCAGCACAGTCCCAGGGGAGTGAGATGTACTCAACCAGGGCTTCAACATAAGCAGCAACTTGAACTGAGTTTGAATCACGATCTTCTCTGCTGAGCGTGACCATGCCTGACTTGGTAAGAACTCATTTGCCTTTTCCACCCCAAAATAGATTTACATGGCTGGCGGTTAGAAATACTGTTCTTTAAACAGAGATTAACTTAAGCTTTTTATGGAAATTTATATAAAAAATTGAGTGAAGAAGGTATATATTTGCATAAACTGTCTACAAATAGAATCAACGTAGTCTCTTGAAGATAAATCCAGTACAGTTTTGGTTACATGTTATTTGAGAATTGCAAGTAATCAGTAAACTTTAAATAATTTTAATATAATTCATAGAATATCAGGTTTCTTTAACCTGGTGAGATACTCCTATCACCCTTTCTCCTTGTGGATCTTTTGCCAGATCTCCAATTTACTGATTTACATGTTAAGACAAACCTGCACCTGGAGATTCACAGGTTTGCGTTGTAATTTGTCAGAAGATAATATAGATTAAAATGACTGATTGAATGACTATGGTAAAAAGAAGCTGTGAAGCCATAGAGCTATAAAAAAAGGTGAAAACAAATATCAGGTACATCGTTCAAAACTGAGATGAATAAATGGTGCTAACAGTTGTTTTCCATTTCTGTGTAGTATGCTGGTACACTAGAGACAGGAGATATTAAAACAACTTAGTTTCCAGGTGTATTGAGCTACCTTATTTCAAGATCAAGTCCTGAAGTCAGAATTCAATGAGACCAACTAAGGAAAACATCAGATATTGACAGAAAGTGTTTTGTCTTGTCCCCTGTAGTTCCAGTTAGAGATATATGGAATTATAACCCCAACAGTACTTCACCTATGTTTCCTGGTAAATCTTATTGCTCTATTTACCTGGAAGAAAGGAATACAGAGTGAAATAGGTAGCAGAAAGAGATCAGTGAGAAAAAGAAATTTTCCAGGCATAGGAAAATAAAAAGCTGGTAAGAGAACAATAAAATAAATTAAAATAACATTTCATAAACATGGAAATAAATGGTTTTTATCTTGTGAAGGAGTATGCAAGAATATGTGACATCGCACATAATGAATTCCAAGCAAAATGCAAAACACTTTAGAATGGGTGAGGACTAATTTTCTAAATAACTTACTTGTCTCCAATGTTCTCTTTTATTCAGTTTATTGTTACAGCAGAGATTCAGTTGCTGCACTGAAATATAGAACAGTTAGAGTCAAATGGCTTTGTATGAGAAGGGATTCACTTCTTTTTAGTTTTGCCTGCTTTTTGTTCTTCTGTTATGAAAATGAACTTTGCTACTTCATGTATTTTCCAATTCGGTTACCACATTACTAAAATGTTGCTACTTGTTTGGTTCTTCTTTCTTCCCAGCCTTCACCACCTTGGTTATTTCTTTTTTTTTTTTTTAAAAAAAAAAAGGCCAAATCCTATTCCTGACATTATTCTGAACCTTCAATTTCCTGTTTGCAGTATTATTTACATGATACAAATTCTTGGTATGGTTAAATGACAAGAACAGGATGGCTTTGTCACACTGAACATAGCGAGAACAGTATTCAGCAATCTTTTACTGGCCTGACCTCAAAGCGTTTGGGGCTGCCATAATTCTATGGCCACCTGTTTCACCAGGTACCTCCTCCTGGTGTTGCCCACCCCTTTGCAATTGCCAGGACCTGGCAGGCAATTGCCCTGGCAATTTTCTCACCTCTGTCCTCTCTGCTGTGTTTGTATCTAGACATTTTTGTATCTAAAAAATTTAAATTGAATTCTGAGAATATTATCTCATGCGTTTACAGTCTGATAACAATAGAACCTTTTAGGCTCATCTTCATACGTTACTGGTTCTCATATAAACACTGCAAGTACACTATTTTTTGTTGGAACTAGGCTGAAGTCTAGGATGAGGGACTTGATAAATACTTGGGCAATACAGACTTGATTGCAACATGCATGTAATATTACCTTAGTGAAATCAATGGATTTAAAGCTGTGTAAACTACCTATGGACTAGGTGTTATTAATTTAATTGATTTTCATGTAAATCAAAGGTTGATGGACAAAAGTAGTCTGGAAGCCACACTCAATCAGTATTTCAAAAGTGCCTTCTCATGGTTCACCTCTTGTCCTCCTTCACAGCACACATTATCTTCCCCTGGGTAAAGATTTTTCTTTTATGGCTTTCCAAGAAAAAGTAGTGAAAGAATTAATAAGATAAAGTCAGCAAAGTCTTTTTTAAGTCTGAAAGCATTGTATTAAGTATTCTTTTGACTCGGAGGCCGAGGAGCTTCCATCTTCAGCTCAAAAAATTCACGTCAGAGCAATAAGAGCCACAAAAATTATTTCATTCCCTAACTCTCTGCTGAGGACAACCTCTTGATAAAATTACCTAGAAGAAGATTTTAACAAGATAAATTAGACTTCCACACTTCAAGTGTGGTTTTACAGATTTATTCACAGGGATTGATAATGGGTGTCTACATCCCTTTTCAAAGGATCTCATAGCATGTCTGAGAGAATGACTAGACTAGTTCTATTTGACTACTAAAAAGATGCAATTATTCCTGTATATTTGGAGAGACTAACTTTGTTACTATAACTGCAATATAATATCTGCTGTCCTTAATCACACCCTCTGAAAAACTCCGTGTTACTGGATCCTTCTCACTATGTAAATGCGTTTCAGTGTGTCACTAATTTCTGTTGTAAAGATCTCAAGGTTAAAAAAAAAACCAAACATTTAAACTAGAGCTGGAATATATTTTTCCCCTTTCTGCTTTATCTTCTGTTATCGCTAAAAGGTTCCTGTAAAAAGAAAGGTCTTGATCTGAACTCTGAGCATAGCTGGGGTCTTGATTCATTCTGACACCTCTGGCAAGGACAGTCCCCGCAGCCAGGGACCTTCAAACAATTTCAAAAGGAATAAAGTATTCCTTGCTGGTTTTGTAGCATCTCAGGTAAAAAAAAAAAAAAAGCCAGCAATTATTCTAATTAGCTTTTTACTCTTTTTGGTGATGAAGGTGAGGATGTCACATAGCTCCATATCTCTGCTCAGCCCACTGCAGGCTTATTTTTCTCTGACTGCCTTCTTGAAGTGGCTAGAAGAAAATAACTGCAGAATCACATGTAAAGGACTGAAAACATCCTGGCACAAGCCCGTGTTTCACACAACCACCCAGACATACTGCATCTGATCTTTTATTTTAGTCAGATTTAATATCGATGGGACTCTAATTTTGAAGGTTTGTATCATAGAATCACAGAACGGTTTGGGTTGGAAGGGGCCTTAAAGACCATCCAGTTCCAACCCCCCTGCCATGGGCAGGGACACCTTCCACTAGACCAGGTTGCTCAAAGCCTCATGCAGCCCAATAGATTGCTTCAGAAGTAAGTAAGTGTATTCTCACACTGCTATTAGTGTATCATCAGCTGAACCTACAGACAACATTTCATAGATGACTAACAGTATATCCAGTACGTCTTAGTGATATTGATTGTATTAAAGCCATCTACCTGGTGTAGGATAGTGTAATAAGACAGAGCTGTGGAAAAAACATCAGGGTTCTTGCTAGATAAAGGGTGCATGCAAGTATTGAAGATTATTCTAGCAAAAATCATTGTCCAACAAACAAGTAGTTCCAATGCTGAAAAGGTCACTGGCAAATGAAATGTTCTTTAAAGGATTATGTAATTCCTCATATGGGTTTTAATACCAATTTAGTGAGCACTGCCTCCAGGTTCACAGAGCTTTAGATCAGATTTTCAAGTTAGTAATGGATAGAGATCTATGTCACTTCTGCAGCCAGAAACTGCTTTAAGTAGAAAGCGGGAAAGCAACATGAAACAAATAGAGTGGGTATTTATCTTCACAGCATAGTACATCAGAAAGCATTACATTCAGATTGTCCCCATCATACAGCATAATCAATATGGAATTGACCTTTTGCATTCCTTGCATAGTTGCAGTGTTCTAAGACATTGAATTAAATAAACAATTGCTTTCAAAAGATGGTAAGTGTCTGCCCTCTGTCTCTTCTGTAAGTAAAAATAGAACTTTTCTGTTACACTGTGTCTTCTATCACTTTCTGAAGGGTAGAAAAGGTAGCACATTATACCTAATTAAGAGTCCAGTCTACCAACCAAATATCTTGCTCAATCCAGAAGTGTAGACCTCAACCTTTGGTTTAGATTTTACGTAATGCACAGAAGACTACACCATGTCTCAAAGTAGAAGAACTGGTTGCATTTTTAAATAATTTCTATGAAAAAAAAAGTTTTGCTGTTGGGTTTTTAATTAAAAGTATTTAAAAGATCATGTAGAGAACTTCTTGCAGAGGTTATAAATGAAACTTTAGAATTTAAATGAAAAGCTTTTTCTTCCCTGATGTAAATAAGAATATTTTTACTGGCTATAAATTTGTTATTTTCAAAGTATGGCTTGAACCTCAAACTCTTTATATATACAGGTCAATCATCTGTTAGATAATGAGGAAGAGCTTTACTTAATTCTAAATTAAATTAGTACTAAGCAGCACAAAATTACCTGGCATCCAAAAAAACTCTGTTTATAACATTTCTCTTAAAACACTTTATTATTCCTCAGACTGGTTGTCCTGTGTACTAAACTTCATTTTTGCATATATAATACAGAGTTTTAGCACCCTACTGTGTTTTCTGCATTCTCTCACAGCTGGCTTTTCCCTAATTAATGTCATGGACTTATGCTCTCCAGCCTCAAATTTCAGTAGAGTTTTACAATATACCTAATATTTTCCCATCTTCTCTGTGACTTTCTATTATTTCTGTGTTCCAAGATGTTTGAATTCACAGGTTTTTTATTTTTTTAAAAAGAATAAAAATTATTTTCTGGTTTTTATGGTATCAGTCTTTCATCCTTCCCTTGGAAATGTGAGACTAGACATTTAACATTTTTGCAATGTCTTCTTGAGTCAATAAATTCCCTCTGACACTTGGCAGAGGCCTCACCTTTCCCCTTGAGCCATGGATACTAATGTGTTTGAGAAGTATCTAATTAGGTATTTGGGATGTATTAATATCTTCTTTTTGTTCTTTAGGGTTTGCTTCCTCAAAACTTTCTTCCTCCTAGTCTCTTTTTGTAGTTATCCCGTAGCTGAATCTCCACTTTTCTTCCTCCCCAGGACCTGTGTCTCTGGTGACAGGGACTGCACATCTGGATGTAGCGGGTCTATAGTTTGAGTCACTACAGGGTATGAATAGTCCTTGTTGCTGCAGAACATGCATTGGAACCTGCAGCTTTAATTTTAGATTTGAAGACTATATTTAAGCATTGACCTGATTTACAAGATTTCTGAGTGCCCACTGCTACTGTGTGCTTCAGAGTCACTCCCAGCGTAGCTGAGAACCTGGGGGCATCCGAGTAACAAGTAGGTAAATGTTGCTTTTATAGGCATGCACCTCACCAGCAGCTGCTCTGTTCTGAGGGCTTTGGAAAATGAAGGAGGCATGTGACTACAGACTTCAAAAACCTAAATTTGCATTCCCAGGTCTTAAACTCTAAGCCTGCAGGTAAAACTTGCAAAATCTTGGGTGAATTAGAATCCTCACTGCTGTTCATATTCTGTGCTTTCTGTCTCAGGATTGCTAGATCAGTACACACTGGTATTTCTTTCTTTCTCCTTCTGATGATTGTAGTGCTGCTTGATTGTTTGATTAACAGGGGAAAAGTTACTGAAGAGAGCAGTACCAAATGGTCATATAATGATTCCAGTGCTGCTTTAAGGGTCCCTTCCAACACAAATCTGAGCCTGGATTCACTTGCTATCAGTCACTGCTAGACAGTAAATTGAGGGGGGCTTTCATACTCTTTGTATGTAAAGCAAAACTTCTGTTAAAGTTCACAAGCCTGGGGGTACACATCTTTTATTATAAACTAGTTTGATTATAGCTAATTATTTTTAATTAATATTAGCTTTTATTTTCTGGGGCTTGGAGCTTTGAATTGAAAGAAATCCAAATTTATTTTGTGTATTTTTCCCATTTTTTGCACAACTGGTTGCACTGAAAATATTCCATTACCTACAAGAAAATTGGTTTGCTTTGGTGTAGTCCTTATAATTTTAGAACACAAGTGACTAATAAATACTCATTAATTTCCTTGTACAGTAACTCTGAGGGCTGAGAAGTATTGGTATTGAGAATGAGATTTTTCAAGTGCTGTAATACTAGCTCAGAGAAACAGATGCCACTGGAAGTTTAACCAAATGGCTGAAGAAATTATTTCAGAAATGAGCATCAGCCTCTCCTGCTTGTTGCCTTTGAAAATGCTCAGAAAATAGTTATTTAGGCATTATGACTGCTGTCTAAAGAATCTGGTAAGAAGATGTCTATTTATGAAGTATTTTCAGTCAGACTAAGATCTTTTAACCCTACTTCATCATTTGTTTTCCTCTCACTTCCAGAATTTGATCTCTGCACTAATTCCATATGATGCTTCAAGAAAATGATGTGAAATGTATATAGTCCTTTTCTATAGGACCAGAAAAGAGGAAGTGATAGGGGACAATAATGGTAGGTGACCCCGATGGCAGGCAAAAACCAATGGAAAATATATTAGAAGAATTTGAATTAACCACGGACACCGATTGGTTCTGAAAACAGCCAGGCAGTGAAGGATAGTGGCCAAATTTGGGAGGGGTTGAGAAGATGTAGAGCTCACTTCTGAAAATGATGATTGCCGCATCATCCCACATACAACAGGTGAGAGTCAGTCATTGCACATGGGAAGACACATTCTCACTCTGAGGAATTTGAGCATCACTGTTTTCCTTCCCTGTCTTCTCCCTTTTGAGTCATTTGTATACCTACCTTAGATGCCATTAATTCATTCTGAGTCACATTTCATTCCAAATATAAACTCTTGAGCAATGAATGTGAGATACAGAAATTCTAAGATGACAAACACTTGCTAGTGCAGCCTAGATTAGTCTTGGATATTTAATCTTAAAATATTCCTTTCCTCTGCGTTATATGTGGATTGCAATAGAGCAGAACAGAATTACATTTTTCTAAAGTATCTTTTATTCCATTCCCCAATAAATGTTTTTTGGCCTCCTGACAAATTTTTCATTGTTTTTCTAAACTTAGCTTTTGACCTTTGCAGCAGTTCTGTGCTCACGGCTTTCATACTGTACTGAGTCCCTCTCTTGTCCTGTAGGCAAAAATGGACTATGTAATATTCGCCTACTGTCTTGTCAGAAAGAGTCTTGTTCATAAGGACTGTAGTTTAGTAGGTGTCTGTCTACTGTTCAGTGACCCCTCGACATTTGTTACTGGCAATCACTAGGTATATTTCTTTCTTAGGTACTTTTTACTTAAATTCTTCTTCAGCAAGTAGCTTACCTAAGACCTTGTAGGTAGCTACTGGTCTCCTGCCATCATCCACTCTTTACAGTTTAGCCTTGTACAGGTTTGTTCTTCTTCCTGATCCTCCTTCTATTCCCCTCTGTTAACACAGTTGTCAGGATTTTGCTTTCTTTCATACTTGGAACTTTTCTGTTCTGCCCCACTGTACGCAGTCTGTGCTAGAATCAAACCCTGGTTCGTCCCCATTGCCTTCTCTCCCGAGTCTTTCTGCCCTCAGAGCATTTATGGAAGAAATGCCACAAAATATTTGCTACATCTTTCCACTGTTCCCCAGTTAACAACTCTTTTCCCATTTAGTGGATTTTCACACTCCAACCATCAATCACCTTGTCTCTTTCTTCAAGTCCCTCCCCACTGCAGCCAGCATTTCACTTGTTCCACAGACAGTCCTCAGCCTCCCAAGAGGAGCCTGACCAAACAGTGCCTTTGCATTTCTTTTCTCTTCTTCTTCTTAAACTATTTAATTTACTATTAAAAACTGATCTTTTTTGACTGCATTTTCCCTAACTCCTTGATTTGTTCCCAAAGATCTCACTGTGTAATCTGTCTTCCTAATGTTCTTTCTATCTTTCCTTTTTTACTGCTTTCACTACAGAAAAGTGTTTCTTGGCATGTTTTTTCCTCACAAATGTCTTTTACCTCCAAGACATTCCTTTTCTGCATCATTGCAGATGCAAGTGATCTATCTTTTAGGTTTGTAATCTAGGTTTAATCTTTAATTTAGAATGCTTTTTAACACTGACATGTAAAAGCTATTTTTAAATGTGGCAGATTCTTTTTTCAGTGGTGGTGGGAGTTTGCAGAGCACTACGAAGACAGTTTTATTGTCCATTTAAGTTCTTAAAGCTTTGCCATCTTACAATTCAGTTACTGTGGCATCATGTTGTCTGTTTCTGTCAAAGGCAGTTTTGCTCTGCCAGTGTACATGTAGAAGATGGCTGCTAAGGTCATTTTCCTAGTCCATCACTCTGACTTTCACACTCTGCAGTTGCTCTCCCCTTCTGTGTTGCATCAAAGTACTTTTTTAACTTTCCAAGATCTTCAGGTCCTATTGCAGTATCTAGTTGTCATTCCTCTCCTGTGAGTTTTGCTCTGCCAGTGTACATGTAGAAGATGGCTGCTAAGTTCATTTTCCTAGTCCATCACTCTGACTTTCACACTCTGCAGTTGCTCTCCCCTTCTGTGTTGCATCAAACAAAGTACTTTTTTAACCTTCCAAGATATTCAGGTCCTATTGCAGTATCTAGTTGTCATTCCTCTCCTCCATGTGATCTCTGAGGCCAGCTTCCATCACACCTGTTGTGGCTAACCCAGCAGGCAGCTAAACAACACAAAGCTTTTTTTTCAGATTATCTCCCCCATTCATCTGGGGAAAGTGAGCAAAGTTACAACTCATGGGTTGAGATGAAGACACTTTAATAGGACAGAAAAGGAAGGGTGGTGGGGAGGAATAATAATAGAATATAGAAAACAAGTAATGCACATTGCAAATGCTCACCACCTGCTGATCAATGCCCAGGCAGTCTCTGAGCAACAAGCACCACCCCCCAGTCAACTTCCCCCAGTTTATATGAGCAGCATGATGTCCTATGGTAGGGAACATCTCTTTGGCTTATTTGGGTCAGCTGTCCTGGCTGTGTCCCCTCATAGCTTCTTTTGCACCCCAAGCTTCCTCCTTGGCAGGGCAGTGTGAGAAGCTGGGAAGTCCTTGACTTAGTGTAAGCTCTGCTTAGCACAATTAAAACATCAGTGTGTTATCAACATTATTCTCATCCCAAATCCAAAACACAGTACTATTACTAGCTGCTAGGAACAGAGTTAACTCTGTTCCAGCTGAAATCAGGACAATGCCCATTAAATTCTGAACTACATGCATTCAGGTGAGTGACACCCCCACCTATCTTTCATTTCCTACAATCTTCCATTGAACTCTGCGTTATTCCTTTTCAAACAACCACTTAAACCATCATTCTTTTTTGATGTGGTGCTCACAAAAGTGGGGATTGTTGGGCTTTTGGTGTACTGAGATCAGAAGCCAAGCACACCCACAAATGTTGTCTCATTGTTTTCTTTTACTCCCCCCCATCTGTCTCTGTCCATCTGTTTTGTCATATAGTTTAATTCTAGTCTCTCTGAACAGAAAACAGGTTTATATGTCCACAGCAACACTACCTACAGCACTTGACATGCAAGCATCCTGAACTGTGGCTAAAATTCAGAGATGAAGGCCACAGGGTAATGCAAACAAATAAAAGAAAAGTAGATGTGATTATTAGAAGAATTTTAGCAATATTTTACTGAGTGGTTTTTTTCCCTCCCCCCTCATGATGACAGTGTTTATGATTAAAAAAAAAATCTTCTTGTCTTTTTCTTAGTAGTTTAGAAATGTTAGTGTTGGGGTTTTGTCACAACAAACTGATCAACATTAATTTGTGTGTGTGAATTCTGGCAGAATTTTTCCGTCAACTCTTCATGAACATTTTCTCTAAAATAGTCTGAAATGTGGTGACACAACAAGTATTAGCTTCCCTGCCAGTAATGACAAGAGGGAGTTAATCCATATGTTGGTACGCTGTCAGTCAAAAGCAAACTAATGAATATATTTGTCTTTAGTCAAAAAATAAAAGGGACATTCCTTGATTATTTTGTTTGGTTTTTTGGCTGTTGTCCTCCCCCATGGCTTTGTGTGGTTAATGTACATAAAAATAAACGTCAGGGCTCATGGTAGACATGTTCTAGTATACATGTTAGGAAGGTAAATTTAATTTGTGTCTCTTTCTATGAAACATGTTTTTTCTTATTGTATAGTCTAATATTAGGAAGCAGAGAGGACAATAGGCAGCTTGGTGTACTTTCTCCTGCCATTTTCTCAAAGTCTTCTGTGGATATCCGTATGCCTACTGTGCCATTTCCACACAAAGTTACTTTCCCTGTCCAAATGTCAGGAGCAGAGATGTATTAGGGCCCTTGACTACAGCATAAAACCAGCAAACTGGCACTTTTAAGGACCTACTGACTGTACAAAACATATTGGGTTTTTAAGCAATATTTTATTTTGTTTTATTTTGATGTGGAATATGAAGTTTTGAATTTCAGTTTTTCCAACATTTGCACCTCTCTAGATGGCTACTGTGTTCTCCTAAATGCCTCACTGAACATCAAGGGACATAATAATGTCTTTAAAAGATCTGCCAAATTGAGAATGTAGCTTTATTCATGGAGAGTTATGATAATCTTTCATGTGTGTGGCCTGGTTAACAAGGTATTTTGATAGAATTTTCTCCTGATGTATAGAATCAGAGCTCCCAGTGTCCCTAACCTCTGAAACAATTTCTAGTCCAGATAATGAAAGTCAGTGTCTGCGTGTCATTTGTGTCTTTCAAAATGTCCCCTGAAGCCCAGCAATACAGTGAGTGCTGTTCTGATAGTGACTGCTCAGAAGAACAGTCAGTCAGTGGTTTGACATTTTCTAATCTGGACGCATGAGATAAGTCAGTTAACAAAGCCCAGTGAGCTCGCTGTAATGGCAAATATCAAATAATTTTGCTTTTGATATAACCAGGTGTTTTACAGAGTTGGATTTGGTACTGAATTACTTGGGTAACTTTGTAAAGTGCTACCTGCTCCACCTTAATTTGTAGAAGTATATATGAAGTATATGTATTTTTATATGTATATATGAAGTATATTCCTTGCCCCATTCAAACTGTGCCGATGCCTGACACTGGCAGTTGATACCCCAAAAGTATCAGAGAAAGCGGTAAGAAATCCTAAAGTGGGAAGTTATAGATAGATGTGTTTATGTGTCAAGTTTCACCTTAACCTCCTCAGATAGTGGTTGGAGTATCCTTGTTGACTTTTAATGCATTAAGACAGAAGAAAGAGAAATCCTGTACCCAGTTCAGTGGTGTATTTCCACCCTGACTTCAGTGAGCACAGATTTTCTCCCTGAGACCTTCTCAGATTTCAGTGTAAAAGTCTGCTCTACCTGTTTCCCCTGCAGAAAGTAGGCCAATCACCTCCTGAGTCATCAGCTGTAGCAGAAATCACCTCAAAGGTTAGCCAAGGAATTTTATGAAACACTTACTGCTTTATCTCTCTCTACTGTAGTCCTGATGCTGATAGCGAACAAGATACGTACCGATTACTGGGGGAAAGGCAAGGCACATGGATGCCTCGTGGTTATGTCATTACAGGTAGCTTTTGACAGATCCAAACAAGTACACAATAGGCGACAGATGAAAAAGTAACAAACAATACAGCCCTCTAATGGTACAAGTGAATGCTAACATTTCAAAGAATAAATAACATTTGTATGAGACAGATATTTTTATAAATCATATAAAATGTAGTGCCCATAATCCTTTTTCTGGTACTACTGATACCAACTGGATTAAAGGAGATGCTAAATCCAAAGAGTGGATGATGATGAATCCCAAAGCACAGCAAAAACACATAGCCCTGCTATTAAAGGCCTGCAGAACTGGAAGAGGCAGGAGAAACGTGGAGGACGTAACGCATTCCCCGTGACTGCTCTCCGTAGCTGCATAGCTCACAAACTGCACGGTGCTGCGGGGGCTCCTTTGCCTGGTTTCAAAAAAACTGTTGCTCCATCAGGGACATTATTGTTTCCTAAGCTACACTGGGATCTGACTTTGACCTGAATCCTACTTTCCAGTGCTGATGGTTGAGCCTGAAGCTGCTTTTATCATTGGCTGTGCTTACGGTAATGCCCTATGGTTTCCAAGGCAGTGATCCGGCAGTGCTATAAAAGCAGCAACTGGAACTAAGGGATTTCATTCTCTTCATGAACATTAGGAAACACAGTTGTGTTCAATTAATTAAAACGGGAGATAGTTGGTTGCAGGAAGCATGCTGGGAGAGTCTCCTGGCTCTGTTCTTCAACCAGATCTCTGACCCGTTTGCTTGTCACGCACACTCACTTTTTCCTTGTGGAACAGTCCAAGGGTGGGCAGAGGCTGTGTGAGGAACTGGCTGAAAATATGTATTAATAAAACTGTTTATGTGGAATTGTTTCTGTTGTTATCTGGGGATAAAGCCTTAGTTTTAGAGATATACTTCTTCCAGTAGAGTTTTCTGCTGGTTTTCTATTTCATGCCCTTTGCTTGGGTCTGTCCCTAAGTGAAGGATTACAATCAGTAATGAAGTCCTGGCTGTCTAACAATCAAAGCTAAGAGCCTCATCACTATCCAAATAACTGCATCCTGCTCTCGTGACCCCGTTGCAGCCTCAGGAAGTCAGACAGGCTGATGTGGAAACATAGGTTACTTCTCCTCCTACCTCATACTTATGAATGAGGAGCTTAATGTAATTCCTGTGCTTAAATCCAGATCCCCTTCTACCTGAAAGCTTACAGCTGTGTCATAGCTGTCCGACAGAGACAGCCAGTGTATCATATAAAGATAATCTAGAAACAATATGTAATAATAATAATAAATAATACAAACAAAAATAAATTATCACTTTTCTCTCTTACTAGCTGCTATGGCATCCAGACATTACATCACACAAATACACTGCAAGTTCTTTGTAGTGAAGGCCTCCCTTTGTGTTTGAAGAACAGAGGATTAACCCTTCACTGACGTGGCTGGGTGTTACTACTGTGTAGCCGAATACATGAATGAAGGACTAAACTCTGCTTTTACTCACAGCAATCAGTCAATAGAGCTGTTGCAAATCTGGGCAATGTTTCAATGGAATAATATTTTCAGATGAAGGTACAATTTGCTTTCTATACAATATAAGCTGTTTCAGGACCGATGTAGCCTCCAAGATATTTATTTAGGCTACTACTTTATTTAAGCTAATCCAGTCATGTGCACATTTTCTAGAATGGGAAGAGGCAGCAAATAAGAGTATCAGTCTAATTAGAAACAACTCGAGAAATAACTCCATTAGAATTGCATCAATGGCATTTCAGTGCATTTTTCAGGTACTCTGCACTTGAAATCCAAGGCAGCCAGGCTTCTGAAAATCAGCTACTATTAACATTTTTTTCATTTTATAATCCAAAAGAAATTCAGGCCAAATATATCATATATAGATAAGTGACTGATACTAACAATGACACTGAAGACATGGAATTTGTCATACTTTCCCACAATATGCCTCATACTCCACTACTGACTGCTTCCTTTTCATCTCTCTCATATTTCTAGTCGCAAGAATTGCATTTTCATTCAGAATCATTTAACATGAATATGGCTGTATCATCTGTGAGCAATTGTCATTTGGAGAGCAAATTAGGATTTTTTCTTTCACGTTTTCCAAAGCAGTTTAGCAGTTGCAAAGGTGAAGATGGGAAGACTACATACACATTATATGGATCATGTCTGGAGAACTACTGATTTGCATACCTATTATTTGTATTTGATAAAGTTGATCTATTAGGATAGAAGGACCTTGACAAGACAACTCATATTTTCATTCTCTCAGGAAATTGTTCTCCACTCATTTCAGCTATGAATGGCTGTTTTCCATGGATGCTTAATACTAGGGTTCTTTGTACTGATTCTGTGTCAGTACCTCCAGTATCTTGCAGTCCTCTCCAGACTGGGGGCTTACACAGAGCTGTACATTACAGTTTGTCTTCCTAGCTGCTGATATCCAACGCACCATATTTTATTCCAGAGGTGACAAATGTATTGTATACAGAATTCCACAGATTCCTTCCATTTTATGAACACATTTTAGTTGTGTGAGAGGCAAAGTCTATGAGTTCCTTACAGTTTTACTCTTAGAAGTGTAATTATAATTAGGCCAAATTCATCTGCCTCAATTGCATTTATCTGAGAAAGTTATGTTGGGAACTTAGTAATGCTAAGTTCTCTCAACAGTGATAAAGACAGCTTTAAATATCAATCAAGAACAGATGCATTCTCTGGAAATGTCTCTACCATTCCACTGATTTTACAGGGAACACAGAGAACTTAAGCTCTAAATTTAGACACTTCAATTAAGTGCCTTAAATGGGGTGAATCCAGGCTTAAATTCCTGAACTTTTGTTGAAGATGTTCTCCATTGCCATCTTCGTTTCTTTGAAGGCCTTCCTTAGTGGAAGAAAATTGTCTTGATGCCATGGACTATATGGGTTTACAATATATACCTTAAAAAATGGTTGTAATATAACTTAAGTTAAATTTAATTTCAGAAAGCAGGAATTGGGATGCTAAACAGATTTTTCACCTTTGTTTATAAACAAAGCAAATATGTATGGACAAATTGTAACAGCTGAATAAACAGAAAATCAATCCCCCTCCAAACAAGCAAAGCTTATATTACTAAAACACAGAGGAAGTATTTCTGGCTGCTGATAGTATTCATGAATGTTCCTCTATGTTGTTTCCAAAAAAATTCCTGTCCCCACTGATGGTGCAGCAGCTTTTTCAGGAGGAACAGCACTCAAGCATGGGTTCTTCAGTCTCATCACTCATTACATGGTAAGGGTCAATTTTCTTTCACCTCATTTTTCTGGTTGTACACTGTCATTACAGGATCTACTCTGTAGCTCAGGAGGAGTAGATATGTGGAGCCATCATTTATTTCTCATCATGAAGACACATGATTGTGTCTAATTTTTTGTACGAGTGCATTTTGGGAGAGGAATGACAGACTATTGTTTTGACTAGTACTTTTTACATACAGGCATGGTTTGTGAGTAGTCCTTTTTGCTGGCTTCACTAAGTCACAGGAATCAATTTGGTCAAATATAATTTGCAGCTTGAATTTTTCACTGCAGAGAAATATAATTTGAGCTGTAGAAATGCCAGACATGCAACACTTCTCTCTTCTTTCCCATCTTTGCAAAGGTGAATCAAATAGACAAAGTGCATCCTGACACTTCATGGTCTCAAAATGTAAATAAAGCATCAATGTATTTTCAATAACCTGCACTGACATTAGGTAGAAAATGTGTGTAATTTCCTTCACAGAGAAATATTTAATTTCTTTAGAGTAACAGTGTGGGGCTTTTTCATTAGCTTTGCCATTTCTCTTAAAAAGTGGTTATTACAAATTGTGCTGCCATTTCTATTACTTTTAAAGGTGTTTTCTTTTGTTTGTTTTCTTTTGACTTCACCTTTGCTCCTGTGTTCTCATTTAATTTGTTAGATTTTAAAGAATCCCACTAATCAGCTGGAAGCTCTATAAACATTGGCTGCAATGAAAGCCATATTCTGTTTTCACAGCATCTGAGTGACTATTTTCAGTAATCAATCTGCACAGGCGGGCTGGAATACAAACACAGGAGCCCTTCTTCCACATCACACCATAGTGACCTACAGAGGATAAGATCCTTTGTAAAGATGAAAGAAAGGGAACATTATACTTGGATATCTTCTTGATAAGACTCAGTACCCTCTGCACCAGTTTACACCTTGCCGACAGAGATTAAAGGAATTTGTTCACTCACTAAACACTGGAAACAAGGAGAAGATCTGCCCAATGGAGGTTTTGGAAGGACTTGGACCAACTAGTGGTGCCACATTTGGACACCCATCTGCCCACAGCAGAAGGGGAATATCCTCTGCATATGGATGGGAAAGAAGCGTTAGCTGCTACTCTGACAGGTTCAGAAAGTATTGGGGCAGCACAACCAGCCGTGGCTAGATCAGCCGTAACCTGAGAAGCAAAACCAGCTAAAGCTCCTGTTTGATCATCAGATATGATGACTGACTATGAGAGAGATTCTGCTTCTCAAAGAGCAGTCTGAACTTGTTGGGTGAGGGCTGTATGATATGACATGGAAGGGCAGCTAACAAAAGCCTGGTTTTGGCAGTTCTGAAAGATGATCTGAAGTATTGTTTTTAGACATATCTGAAGATATCTTGCATTGTTGCTGTCTCCTTTACTGCAGAGCAAATTGCTAGAAAGTAGCAGGGTTTGCATAAAATGGAAATAATCTTTGAATCCCTAACTGAATGACTGTTAATCCGGAGAACTGCCAGATGAAATGTGAAAAAAACCCCAAAATATTTAAGGTACACCTAAGAAAATAGGAAGGTTAAATCTCTTCTTAATAAGGTAAGAGACTTTAATGCCATGTCCAGGCCCTACCATTGACAATGCAAGCAAACTCTTTTCTGAGATTAGCAGGATAAAACTGATTAGTCCTAATTGAGTTTCCAGCAGACACAGTCTCCTTAATTGATCTCTCGCGTAACAAGATATTTCACAGAATCAAATTATCACCTGTGTGTGCAAACATGTTTAATAAGACCAACTGTGCCTACTGAAATGCCTAATGCTTTGAAACTTGGAGAGAACCATGGAATTAATTTTGTATATAGACACCTATGGAAATTTAAGGCAGTCCTCTTATAAGCATGTGAGAAAGGGTGGATCTTACTGTATCTGAACAAAAGTTTTCTTATATCCACCAAAACAATGTCTGTGTTAATAGAAAAATATCCCACAGCTAAGGAAGCCAGCTGAGACCCTAAAATCATACCTGCAATAGGGTTCACTAGACTTATTACATACAAGTGCAGGCCAAATCCCAAACTAGCACTCTGCTATTTATCACTTTAGCCTTCTCTGTCATCAGGATGTCACAGATTCACTGCTATGAACACGGGTCCAGGTGAATAAGTATTTTTCTCACCATAAGTTACAGATCTGTTGAACGAAGAGTGAGTCTGATTCAACTCTAAGGGAAGAAAAGGGAAGGTGTGTAATTGAGTCTGAGGCATCTGTCGTCACTCCAAGGGGGAAAGACATAACAGAGGAGAAGCAAGACTGAAAAGCTGGGGAACTACAGACTGGTGAATCTAACCTCCATGTTTGGGAAGATATTAGAGTAAATCCTTGTGGAAAACATTTGCAGGCACATGAGAGACAAAAGGTAACTGGGAACTGCCAGGATAGATTTAACAACAGAAAACACAACTGATCAATTTGATTTGTTTTTCATGAGATGACTTGATCTATAGACAAGAAGAGAGAGCAGCAGCTGTTGTTTACCTTGACTCCAGCAAGATTCTCAGCATGGTATTCCATGTTCCTAAGTGGAAGAGAGATATTTTGGGAAGATGGAGTATAAGGTGAATGGAAAATTGCTGGATTGTTGGCCTGAAGGACTAACAGTCAGAGGTTCAAAGTCCATCTGGCTAGCTAAACAGAATCTTTGATGAAAAGGGTTTGGGATTATCTAATACCATCATCCAAATATAGTGGTCCAACACTATATAAACTGACATCATAACCATGGTTTGGTACAGCACAAAGACACATTTGAAGTAGTCAGGAAACAGGATAAGATTCAGGTAGGAGAACCTTCTAGAAACACTAGTGAACAGCTTGGTGTAACAATCATCTGCACTGATCTTGGTAGATGCTTTCTGTATCTAGTAAATACCAAAAGATATAATGTATGTTAATACAATTAATGCTATTCCGAGTCAAAAGAAAGGGGAGAGCAGAAACCAAGCATTTCCATATACAATAGCTGACACCTACCCATAACAAATGTAGTGGACATTACCTGCAAAAAGCAATAGCAACTGCAATTCTGTCCCATAGCAAAGATGGAACTATTTTTTCATCTCCGTCCAGTCTTTGGATTCAGCATCTTCTAACAGTGCACAGCTGAAGGCTGAACACGAGACCATAGCTCTTATGAACACTATAACTGGCATAAGTTGAAGGAGGAATCCATATGGCCTTTTCCTCCCCTCTCCTGTGGGCCAGTTCAAGGCTTGTGATGGTGATCCAAACTGAAAACCCGAAATAGGTTAATACCTTCTTTTTATTGTTTCATTTCTTGCTGAGGGGTGGGGACAGCACATGGATGAAGAAGTTTAAAGGTGTTTCTGTCATAGAGATTTTAGACACAAGATGAATATCCAGCCCTTAGTTTCACATGAAGTCTGGAAGGTAAAATATAAGAATAATTTTCAGTTTATTTGACTTCTTTCTACTTGTCAAGCTACAAGAGAAAATCTCTGGATTCTCAAAGCCCATTTGTAGGAGAAAAAATTGGTGGATCAGGCAGATATACCTAATATTTTCAGAGAAACAAATGCTGTAAAGGCATACTGCAGCTGATACAATTAGAGACCTCACACTCCCAATGTAGTTCTTGGTAGATTCCCGGGAGTGAAAAAATTAGAAAACACCAATTATACAAGGAAATAGAAATGCTATAGTATGTTTTAACCATAATTCCCTTAGAAATTAGTTAGAGATGAACATTTTTATATGAGTACTGAAATATTTATCAGTTCTTTTCTAGCTGTTCACTAGGTCCATTAATGATGGATGTCATTAGTACTCACCAGCATAACAATATGACTCTAAGTATATACATATTTACCTCACATTTTTATTCTGACATTTCACATGAAACTGTTCTCATCCCCTGCAAATTCTGCAGCTCTCTTTCCTCTGCTTGATTTTTTAGTCTCTGACTGGACTTCTAGATAAGGTGTTTGTTGAAACAGAATTTGGTTCTTCTACTGTAATGTGGACCTTCAGCCCTAAGAAAAATTTGTTAGTCTGCCAACTCTTTCTGCTATGCTTGTGCTACACTTGCCATGAAAGTTTTGGTGAAGCTGAACTCACCTTTCCTTACCAAACTTTAAGTGATCTCAAAACTAGAAAATCTGTTTGCATGGTGTTAGACAAAGCAGTCTATATGACCAATAAAGTCTTGATTTAGCCCCATGTAATTTTAGACATTTAAGCAAACATTCTGCTCAGTAAAAGTTCCCTTCAAATCTGTGCAGAGCTTTAGGGCCTCAGTGAAGTGGATCAATGTTTTGCAGGTACCTTTTTGCATTGACTATAGAGGAGTTTAAAGTCACACAGCTGATGAATTCCATGCATAAATTTAACCAGAAGGAAGGATTTTGGGATAAAGTACAGTGTCTGGAATTTAGGTTATTTAAAATATATATTCTTGATAGAGATTTTGTTTTAATAACTTTTTTGCATAACATTTATTTTAAAATATCTCACTGAACAAATACTCTAAATAAATCTGTCTTAGGAAAGGTACAAATAATGACATTCACTTAGTATGGTGAAAAGAAGAGGGTTATGGACTAAAGAGTGATCTCTGTTGAATTTATTGGCATTTTAAAGTTTGACTGTCATCATCCTCCAGGTACTAAAAGGTATAACCAAAAAGAAATTGAGCCATACTTAGAATACCCATAGTGGTGTCATGGTAGATTTCCAACCTCTTGAAATATGCGGTAGCAAGAATTCTTAAATCCTGTAGAGGAATATAAGGTTTCTCCTCATCACAAAATATGATGCAGCTTTACTTATTTTTCCTTTTCTTTAAACAAAAAAAAAGAAAGAAAAAAAATTAATTGTTGTTAAAAAAAAAGTTCTAGTGGTATAGTAAGGCTGGACAGAAATTACGTATTATTCCTCCTCCAAATGTGTTACTGAGATGATTTTTCTGAAATGAAAATCATTGAAATTGACATTAGAAAAACCAGCAGCACAAAATAATAACCAGCAGCTAAGCTACTGGGTTCTGAATAAGGATTTCTAATTCTCCATAAGCTCTTCTCAAATTCCTCTTAATATGGCCAAAGACATTCACAAATTGGAAAAGCTTCTGCAAATAGAATGTGGCTTATGGGCTTAGTGTGACAAAGAGTCGGCACGGCTTCACAGAGCTCCCTCAAAGCACTCTCAGAAGAGTCTGAAGTGACCACAGACAGTGGCTTCTCAGACATTCTTGTCTTTAATAGGTAAATCCAATATTAGTTCATCATCCCTCTAAGAGCATTTGTGAATCCTCTGGCAGCTGAATCGCTCAAAAAGCCCAGGATTTTTGAAGCAAAGTGGATTTCTAGTGGAAAACTATATAAGAAAAGCTGCAACAATTTGAATGAGAAAAAATAATTTCTCACATACACAAGTAATAAACAGTGAATTCTACAGACCGGTGGGTTTGTGAGCACAGAGTATGTTGCATTTTGGAGGACTCTAAATGCCCTTGAAGAGACTAGTTTCAGTTTAACAGCTGTGTAGCTCTATTGTCAAGGGACCTATTGTGCTGCTATTGTTGTACAATTTAATTTTTCAGTCCAGATAAGGTATTATCTAGTAATGAACCCTGTTACACAGATACGGTCATTTATATTATAAATGGCGATAATAATTTCTGTCTGTGAGGCACTTGTACATCATGCAAGGTGTTGCACTCTCACAGGATTAAGCATGCTCTTTGTTCCAAATCACTGGCCAACATAATTTATGACATGGGGCCTCTTTATGCTCGATTCAGAATCTTCAAACCCCTTCATCTGTTTAGAAGACGTTTTCTTCTGTACAGTGTTCTTTCCTCTTAGTTTTTCTTTTCTTTTTTTTGTCTTTTAATTTGCATAAATAATTTTAATATATTTAAAAAGAGATGAAGAAAACCAACTAATGTAGAGCAAAAAAAATCTAGTGATTTCCACAGAACAGAGTAATTGTGGTTCAGCTTCTTTTTCCGTGGAAATGTTCTGGTGTTGGATACAATCCTGAATTACCACCTACTGTCTGGTGGGTCTGTGCTTTGCTTTAAAGCATTCATCGTGGCAAACATAGGTTTTCATGCAAGGCCTTGATCCTGTTGAGAGTTGTCTTGACAATGAGTTATCCAAAGTTCCCTGTTGGGCAGGAAGCTAAACCCTTGAGCCAACAAGAGGAAAATGAGCATGTGCATACAGCTATCACTTGTACTCCCACTGTTTCAATGGAAAACTCATGCACTTCAAAGGTAACAGGCAAAATTGAAGTAGATGAGGAAGAAGGACTCAAGCTGGTTGGTAATTTGAACCACATATAAACCAATGTAATAAGTTCTTGCATCTACAGGTGTTTTGAAACAATAGCTCCGAGTGGGATTATCCACTGTGCTCATCTTTGACAATATAGACAATACAAAGACACTGTTAACTGTCACCCTCTTCCTGTATTCCTCTGCAAAGGGATGCAGCTCACCGCCCAAGGCTTAGCTCCAATGCAGCCCAACTACAAAACCTAGTGATAAATGTCAGAGCAAATGGTGTCATTGTGAGAAAGAGATGTGAGGAAGTGCATCGAGCCGTGCAAAGTAAAGAAGACAAAATCTGCAAACTCATAGGAGCTTGAGGATCTAAGAAGAAAAACACCAACATGGAGGTTTGGTGCATAAAACCCTAAAATCAAAAACAGGGAGTCATAAGAGAGAAAAATAGCAATATCGAGAGTCAGCCTCTTCCACAGAGCATTGGAGGCTGGCCCTTTGCACCCTCCTTGATCACTACCTGGCTTGTAAACTCTCATAGGACTTCTTATTAGGGGTTGTGAGCATTTGAATACATAGAATAATGGCTTGGTAAGTGTAGATGTTGGTTGTCTGTATTAGCTAATAAATTACTTCTTTGGTCTTTTAAGCTATGTGTGAAGCAATTGAGTACATGGTAAAAGCTTCCTGAACAAAATTATCCAGGGAGAGTTAAAATAATAAAATTGAAAAGAACTTTGTAATTTGTATGTTTGGTTTTTTTTTTTTTCCATTTCAAGGGAGTGAGCTTAGCCATTCATGTAACCACAATTTGGAAAATTGTTACCAGCTTCTGTTTTCTCTATTAAATTCTGACTGGTTAAAATGTGAATAGAAACCAACAGGAAAAAAAAAAAATCAACCTTGTCAACGAAAAGACTTAATAATATTTTATTTTTTATTATTTCATACAGTATTAAAAAAAAAAAAAGATATTTGGCAACTCTTCTTTCACCATATTTGCAATGTTCTATATTTCTGATATATTCTTCAGTGTTCTTATCTGGGTCTAAAACTCTTAAACTTGATATAGAGTTCACAGATAAGAGCAGCAATTCTAAAACAGACATGCATACTCTATGGAGAATAGGGGTAATAGAAAGGGAGTCTTTGAATCATAGAACCTTTTAGGTTGGAAAAGATATTTTAAGGTCATCAAGTCCAAGCATTAACCTAACCCTGTGAAGTCCACCACTAAATCATGTCCCTAAGCACCACACCTACACATCACATCAAACACCTCCAGGGATGGTGATTCCACCACCTCCCTGGGCAGCCCCTTCCAATGCCGGACAACCTTTCCAGTCAAGAATTTTTTCCTAATATCCAATCTAAGCCTCCCCTGGCACAATTAAGGTCATTTCTCAATTGTTGTATTACTTGTCACTTGGGAGAAGAGACAACCCCCACCTCTCTGCACTCTCCTTTCAGGGAGCTGTAGAGAGTGATAAGGTCTCCCCTGAGCCTCCTCTTCTCCAGGCTGAGCACCCCCAGCTCCCTCAGCTGCTCCGCACAGGAACTGTGCTCCAGACCCTTCCCCATCTCCGTTGCCCTTCTCTGGGCATGCTCCACAAACTCAGTGTCTGTCTTGCAGTGAGGGGCCCAAAACTGAACCCAGGATTCGAGGTGCAGCCTCACCAGTGCCCAGTACAGAGGGACAATCACTTCCCTAGTCCTGCTGGCCACACTGCTCCTGATACAGGCCAGGATGCTGTTGGCCTTCTTGGCCACACTGCTGGCTCATGTTCAGCTGGCTGTCGATCTACACCCCCAGGTCCCTTTCTGCCAGGCAGATTTCCAATCACTTGTCCCCTACATCCCCTACATAGGTATTCTTCCATGACACCTACAAAGGTTTTCTTTCAGCCAATGGGAGAAATATGTGAATTAATCAGTCTTGCTGGTTACCTTTGAAAATCCTGTGTAATTTAAAAGAAAATAAAATTATTTTCAGCACAATTTCTGTCTTTATGTACTTAAGGGAATAGTGAGAGGAATAAAACCAAATCCTTTTTTAAACCTCAGAAGCCCTTCAGAAAGATGGCAGCTAAATTCTGAGGAACTCATTAACATCCAGATTCTTTTCATTTTAAAAGCATTTGGTTTTTTTATACTTTTGTTCGGAAAGAAGAAAGATGGCAGAGGGACACAGAGGTGGGAGACAAAAAGAAAAAAAGTCATCTTTTTGGATGAACCTTTGAAAGTTCTTAGGCTGAGTTGTGGAAGACAATAGAAAATGCTACTTCAAGTATAAAATGTAAAGCATACTGTGTGTCCTTCAATTTACTGTAGTAGAGAATACAACGGAGAGGATGTGCTTTGGGAGATAAAATTGTGTATTGTCTGCTCTGAGTGCAGGCAATACCAATGGAAATATTAAAATGTAATAATGTCTCATCTGAAAAAGCAAGATGAGAGAAAACCTGTCTGCTGCTATTTCTTTCTCAGATTTTGACGCGGTCTGACGTTTCTAGCCAGGCCAGCAGGAAGCAGCTGCACAACACTGAGAGCTACACTAACAGAAATTGCTCTCCTGCAGACCTGAGCCATCAGAACAAGCTTCTTAACATTTCTGGCATGAAACGGAGACCTTTGCTAAGATTCCTCTAGAACCCAGGCAGAGAAGAAGCTGACACTGCACAGGCTTCCTTTAAAGAGTTTTGAAATACGCTGCACT
This sequence comes from Eurypyga helias, assembly GCF_000690775.1. Taxonomy (NCBI): domain Eukaryota; kingdom Metazoa; phylum Chordata; class Aves; order Eurypygiformes; family Eurypygidae; genus Eurypyga; species Eurypyga helias. The sequence goes on along the minus strand of NW_010223558.1, from coordinate 36,719 downwards.
CTTCCTATGTTTGGGCTTTCACACTGTAAACAATACACTTGCGTCTTGGATTATAATACCTTTGGTAGTCCAGGTATGGCCAAAACATCCCCACCTCTGATACCAGGTTTCACACCTCACCTCCTTTCCTCTTTCGTGTCCCCTCCATGCCCAGGAGCCTTTCAAATTCTGCCTTCAAACGATGAAACGTCTGCAAGGGTTAGAGCTGGCCAGAACAGCAAACACCCCTCTGTGAACTCCATGACAAACGGATATCTAGCAGTTTAACTCTGCTGTGATTTCATCCCACTCACAACAAAAGGCGTGCCATAGAGTGGATGCTGGGGCCCAATAAGATCATTTTGAACATGCAATGGATAAAATACACGATGCAGAAACAACCACTCTGCTCAGAAGCAGCCCACAGCAGTACGGAGAGCACCCCTTGTTTTTCACTCTCTCACCTCTCCATGTGTAGGGTGTGACAAGATGTAAAGGAGTCTCTGTATACCTGGCTGATGCCCAGAGGTAATTTCAGCACTTTAGGTCTGTTAGTAGTTAGGGTAACCTAACCTCACAGCCAGCACCCCAGTAACAGCAGAGCTTACATGACCTTTGTGAATTCCCCCCGACTGGTGCAATGTGCTTTCAATGACAGAAACCAATTTGGTCCTACTAAAACTGCCCTTTTTGCATGACTCCAGGACTGTAGTTCTTATGTACTTTGAGACAAACATTTCTGAAGCAAGAGCCTTTTACAAATGAATGGAGAACTCCACTTTAGTTTCCTTCCTGGGTTTGGACCTTTCTATTCCTCCACAAAAATAACTAGAGAATTACATGAGGAAGCTGTCCCTTGCATGCCAAGAAATACCGTTCAAACCGTTTGTTTCATGAAGCTAAAGGTATCAACACAACAGCATTCTCATATCACTTACAAATAAAACACAACTATGTGATTTTGAGATTCAAAGTAGATCTGGAATGAGATAATAAGTTTGTTCCCTTAGAAATAATTCTAAGGATTTTGGAGCAAGAACTGAATATAAAATTGGAGAGTTTTTTCACTAACATAACATCATGCATCACTCCTTATTGTCAGATAATTATTTTGTAGAAATTTGTTTCTCCAGACAGTGTGATATCCTGAGACTGTTTAAAGATGTTTTGTTGTCAGATTTTTAAATAGAGATGTACAGAGAAAACACTTTTTGAAAACAATACGTTATAAATTTAAAATCAATGTTTTCCTTGATTGCATGTCTACCCAGGAGAAAAGCTGTAGTTCATTTACAGGCTGTTAGGTTCAAACCAGAAATGACTGGATGAAATTCAGTGAGTCAGATGAAGTGGTAACAGTTTAGAAGGGGGAAAAAAAACAGTAATCTACATAGATTTGTAACATGCAGTGGTTTTTTTGTTTTGTTTTTATTGAAGGGTAAGAGACAAAGATCAAGTCCAGAAATACACTCTTCCCTGAGAGATCTCTTAGGTTTATCAAACCAGCAGTGCAGTTCTACACATTTTTGAAGGCCAGGAATAGGAGCTGAAAACAGGCACTGATTCAGCAAGGTACTTAAGAATGAGCTCAGCTTTAAAATTGCTCTAATCAAAGATAACATTCCTGATGCTACTGTCTGATTTTAGAAAGCAAATTTAGCACTAATGAAAAGATGTCAGAACAAAACAAGTGAAGGCTGTCATCTCTGTGCAGAAAAAATGACACGGGAAGTAGCAAGGTAAGCTTTTTTATGCCTTTCCTGCCTGCCCCATCCTTATCCCCCCCACATATGTTTCAACTTAATTTAATTTCTGATGGAGTCCTTGAGATGCACCAGCAACGGTAATGCTATACTGACACCAAAATAAGGATGTAAAAAAGCAGTTTGTAGCTCTAGCCAGTCCTGTTAACTAGCCAGTCCCTTTAACAGTTCAGCATCTTTTTTTCCTCTTCTTGTCACAAATTCACTGCTTGAACTTGTTGTCCATGGTTCCCACCTTAGCAACACCTCAGCACGATGTCTGCTACCTTTTCTCTCACTCAGAACATGTCAGGATATTTGCCTGACTGACAGGTTTAATTATGAGTAGCAGGAGCATGATAGGATCAAGGGCACAAGGGTGACAAAGAGAAATGAGATTTGGGGTGGATTATTGGAGGCCTTCAGTATCCTTGTAAGCCTCCAAAGGTGTTAGGCTGTGAAACAAAGCTTTTCTTGGTAGAAATTTTTTCAGAAGAGGTGTTCTGGTTTCTTAACCAGGGAAGTGTTTTCATAAATAATTAATAGTTTAACTGTGAAATGAACTTTTATTCCCCCACAATTCCCTGTCTTTGGCGCTGATAAACTTCTCATCAGTCCCAAGTATCACTGTGTCTCTAATGCAACATGGAAAAGAAAATTCTTCTTTGTGTTATAATATGGGAATGAACTTTGGTGGGTGTTGGTTTGGGTTGGTGCTTTTCAGAGCATGTTTTCTACAGTGTCCTGCTGTGGTGAAGAAGAAGTCTCCAACTCGCAGCAAGATCTCACCAGATTTCCATCCAAACATCCTTTGCACTGTCACGCACCAACAGGACAGGGATTGGGCTCAGGAAGGGTGCCCTAAATTACAGTCCCTAACCAGAAACACCTCAGAATTTCTATAGTCTTTTCATAAACCAGTTGCCACAAGAAGGATTCAGGGATGGGTGGGGATAAGAATAAAAGCCAGACCCAGCTCTTCTCTCACAGCTTTCTGTCTCCAACCATGGCTGGAAGATGCACAGGGAAGAACATGACATAAAAGCAAGGAGAGAGTAGTTTTTCGAGATATTTGCCTTGTTCAGGGAAATTACCAGTTATAGGATTTAGATTAATTTTTCTAAATTTTGAATGTGCTAATACTTTATTTCCCATGATGTTCTAGAGAAATGAGTTCCAAAATTGGCAATGGACCTGTTGAAAAAGAACTTCCTTGTGTTTAAGTCTGGAGAGAGATCAGAGCACCCCTTGCTCTTCTACTTTGAGTGTTGTGTCTCCCTTCAGCTGTTTCTTTTCAAGCTGAAAAGTCCTAATCTATTTAGCCTCTCTTCATGTCTCATAATATATGTTGTCCTTCTCTGCACCTTTTGTATGCCTGCTATAGCCTTCTTGAGTAACTACACTAAATATTCAATATATGGAATGCTAACATTTTGCACCATGGCAGTATGATATGGTCCAAGCTTTCTGTTTGATCACTTTTCTTTTTCCCTTAAACTTACCCTTATGTGGACATTTTTGTATTTGCTTTTCTCTGTGCACGTATATTACCTTGCATTTGTTAACACTGAATTTAATTTCTCATTTCATGTCTCTGAAACTCAGTGCCATAGATTGTCCAGCAAAAGTTTAGGCAGATTTAATTTTTACTATGATGACAAATTTGGTGTCAGCAACAATTTTATCACCTTACTAATTTCCCCTATTTTCAGATAATTTATGAATATGTGCAAGTGCACAAGTTCTAGAAAAGGTTCTTGAGTGAAAATATGAATGATTAACCATTTATTTACCTTTACAGTAGCTTTTTGGGAATTCAGTAATTGAATTGAAATTCAATAATGCTGTATTTATCAGGACCCTTTTATCCTTTGCTTTTTGACTGCTCCAAAGGATCAAACAGATCTGTAATGCATGACAAACCTGTCAATTTTCCCCCAGTGTTTTGTACTTAGGAAACTATTCCTGTTTTATTATAATGTTTACCAGTTTTCCTACCACAGAAATCTGATTTACTGAGCTCTATTTTTCTGAAATCTCTCTTTAAACTTGCTTAATAATCTCTCTCTTCTGATACAAAACCTTACTTTAAAAGTTAGATATAGGCTTTAGTAAATATTTTTAGCAGTTATTATTAACCATATAAGTTCAATCTAAATATCTCTTCTGACAATCTTTCACTTTGTAAAAGGTTCTCAGACTTATACCTGAATGCAGGACCCTTTATCAAGCCTCTCCACAGTGAAAACTTGTGCATAAAAAGATTTAATTTTCTTGCTTCTTTTTTCCTTTTACACCTGGATAATCATCTATCTTGACTGACTCTCTGCTTAGCTCCCTGCTTTGATGCATTTTGAAACATTCCTAGTATGAGTTTTAATGCCTTTAGCAAATTTCTTTGCTGCAGGACATTGTTGACCTGCCTCATTGCCATTCTGTGTGTCCCATGCTGCTTTCTGTTCTTTTTTGCATTCCTCATTTGGACAACAGAGGGAATGCAAATACTTATATTTCCTCTGAAACCATTGTCTGGCAGTCTGGTGAAGGGAGTACACTAGCCTCTTGGAAGAAATCTCTTCACAGAAACAGTAGGGAAGTTTGGGACACAGAGTTTCTTCATAGGAAAAGCAGTTTTCCTGGGGGCAACCGACACCCCAGTAGTAGTACAACTCCACACCATTCTCAGCACTGCAACACATTGGGAAATATAGTTTGGTTTAAACAGTAGGTTTAACCTTTGAGTAGAGATATTAAATACTGCATGAAATATGAGCTGCTAAGTGACATTTGCCTAAAATGTCACCTTCTAAAATTCTTGTATTAGAACTGAATCCTTAAAGAGAGTATGGAAAGCTCCCTGTTAAACTGATAGTCACAATTGTTACTTATTTTTCTAGCTTTTTAATGAAAAATGGTTTTTGTGGATGATATTTTTTGAGGAAATACGAATTAGTCAAGTAATGGTAGTCACAGAAACAATTTCAACTGGAAACTTTAGAAAGAACAGATGTAAATAGAGGGGAAGGAATTTTCCTCCTCAGTCCTCAGACTTAGCACAGAGTTCCAGTCCTGGTCTACATGGCTCCAGTCCTGGTCTTTTCAGTTTGCTTTTTGTTGCTGAATTTTTCACTTCTCGGTTTATTTTATTTTACCTTTCTTATTGATACTCAACCACAAATACCAAGAAGAGAGACCAAAGCCAAATGAAAACCAAATTCTGTCTTCCACCTCCAGAGCTTGATGAAATTTCACTCTTTTCTCAGTTTTCAACATCATGCAACACATACCTAATAAAATGCATGCATAGCACTTCATATTGCTAATAATATTATAAGCACTTTACTCATTTTTAAAAATATATTTATACTTAGTTGTGTGTGGAAAATGGTTATCCTAACCAAACTGTGGGTGATCACAGCCATATGGCCTACAACACAACAAGGTAAAACCAAGACCTTTACAAGATTCCATGAGAAACCAGCAAGTTAGAGCACTTGCAAGAGATACATAAGCTTCTTGGTGTTTGAAAGTAGAATCTGCCACATTTCTAGTGAGTCCCCCGGCGTTATAGGAATTCAGTCCTACAGATCTCTCTCCTTCATTTCAGTCACACATTCCATCTTGATCTTCCTCAAAAGGAAAAGTTTCTGAAAAACACCTCCAACAAACCTGCAGCTGTCTTGGCAACTGCTCATAGTTGTACCAGCCAAGGGAATGGGAAACCTCTGCTCAGGAATGTGGGCTCTAGGTTTATCGCAGGAAGTTTTGTCATGCTCTTGACTCTGCCTCAGCAAGGTAGGTTGGCTTTTGTGTCTTCCACCCCCTGCTGATACAGCATTCATAATAACAGCATTAGAGACTGAAAACCCACCAGGAACAGCAGGTTTTAAACTGTGCGGTTATGCACAGTGCCATTCCGGCTTTGTCTTCTGCTACCACAGCTATACAATTACCAGAACTAGGTTGCCACTGTAAGGCTCTTGAATCCGCTATACTGATTGCATTTCAGAGAGGCATATTTGGAATTACCTCTTCTTGCATTTCTAAGCAGCCTAAATTGATAGAAATCATAGCACTTGACATTTTAGATAACTTGGTGACAATTATTTCATTGCACTGGGTTTTTCCCCATTTTAAACCCAGAAAATAACTACATGCCTTTTTTCCTCGAAATTATACAAAACTCTTCAAATGTGTGTTCTCAGAAATTCACAGGAAATATTATCTTTTTTTTTTTTTTTTCAGAACAGATTCATATAAACAGCCTGTGCAACAAAGCCCTTCATTTCCTTCCCCATATACTCATTCTCTCAGGTTGATACAAATCACAGCATATGAGGTCATGGCCACTTTTCCAAGGCTGATGGATCACCTCCTGAGACAAATACTCAATCCAAAGCTGCCGACTTAGATGATACAAGCCATCTACGATGAAGACTGGAAATGCCAGCTGCAGAGAGTGATGGCTGTTCTGTAATCACTGCAAAACACAGGTCGTGCTGTTAACGTGGCCAAATATTCTGCTAGCTGATGAACTACCCGCTATCTAGCATATGTCATGGGAACTGGCATGGTGAGGGTGTCATTTATAAATCTGCTCCTTTGGCTTAGAAGCAAATCCGAATAGTAAAGGACACCTGTGGTGGTTTAATGCCAGTAGGCAGCTCAGCACCACACAGCCACTCACTTTTACCCACCCTCAAGTGGGATGAGGGAAACAATAGAAAGAGAAGAAGTGAGAAAACTTGTGGGTCAAGATAAAGACAGGTTAATAAGTGAAACAAAGTGGCACATGCAAGCAAAGAAAAATAAGGAATTTATTCACTACTTCCCATCAGCAGGCAACAGTTTAGTCATTTGCAGGAAATTAGGACTTCATCAAACGTAATGATTATTTGGGAAGACAAATGCCATAACCTGAATGTCCCCTCTTTCTTTCTCCCACCTTGAATGCTGAGTGTGATCTCATATGGCAACGAATATGCTTTGGATTGGTTTGGGACGGCTGTCCCAGCTGTGTCTCCTCCCAATTTTCTTGCCCACCCCCCGGCCCACTCCCTGGCAGGGGTTGTGAGAAACAGAGAAGGTGTTGAAGCTGTGTAAGCAGTGCTTAGCAATAGCTAAAACATATGTGTCCTATCAACAGGTTTTTTGTCCACAAACCCAAAACAAAGCATGGCATGAGCTGCTATAAATAAAATGAACTCTATCTCAGAAAAAAAAAAAGTGCAATCTCCACCCCTTATTCCATGCCAGTGGATAGTGTGGGATCTGAGCATGACATTCAGTGATCAAGAAGGTGCAATTAGGATGATAGGGGGTTCAGAAAGCTCACCAGCTGTTCTTCTCATAAAACTGCTGTGCTCTGACTCTTTCTACAGTATCTGAGAAATCCATTTTCAAATAATAACTGTCACATTTAAAGAAATATCTGAAAACATTTTGCAAGCTGAACTGCAGGTGACTGGACCTGCTGACAGATTCAGACCATTTGAAGAATACCTGTTGGAATCAAGTTTCTCTCTGGTGCATTTTCATTTTGTGGTCAAAGAAACTCCTTCCTATAGTTGTCCCTGCATGGGATGCAGTACCACTGTTTTCCTTTTCTACACAGATCCAATCATTTCATTTCAGCAAGGAGATTGTACCTGGCAGTATCAGGTTTAAAGCACTCTGGATTTGTCTCTCATCTATGTTCACTTATTTTATCTAATATTTGTTCTTTTGTTAACCTATTCATATAAACAATTCTTGAATCTTCATCCAAACTCACAGTTGTTGACTGCCCTAAATCCAAATCAAATAATGAGATTCTGAAGACGTAAAACTGCTACTTTGGTACTGTCAGTACAATGACATCATATACAGATTATTCATTGTTGAACCTACAGGAGGGAGGGAAAAAAAGGGAAAAAAGACAATTTTAATAAAGAAAGGTACTTCCAGCAGCCTTATGTGTAAGAAGTAGTACCAAAGGGTATACATGTGACACAGGGACTGTAGAATTTTTAATAAAATGCAAGAGAAATTAGATTTTCATCTCGCTGGGGAACAGTTAGATATCTGAAGGGAATAAAAACAAGTGATGATGTAAGACTAGGTGACTGTTAAATAACATGGGAACATAAATTATTGTTCTAATAGAACAGAATCAAACATATATTGAAAGAGGTTTATTTTGCAGAAATAAACTTTAGCACAAAACACTAAGGATGACATTCCAAGAAAAAAAATTTATGCACATAAGAAGGGTAAAAAAGAGGCTACAGGAACACAAGAGAAGCCTAAGACATGCAGTAATAGGGAATAGATTTTTGGTTTTGTTCATCTTCCAGTATTTTTCAGCATTACACAAGAGCCCATGCATGGGGTAACTTCCTTGGAAAAGTCAAGGTAGTTTGTCTTTTTTTTAAATTTTTTTTTTAATTTTTTTTTTATTACATGTTTCCAGTGTATAAAATTCTTTTTCTCTTACTGAAGACCTGAACACATCCCCTGCCCTTAGCCCTCTCAGTGAGACCTGTAAGAAACAACCATACGTGTCTTAATGGTGACACCTTTTCAGAGACTGCCTGAACAATTTGAATATGAAGTGAGGACAAATTTTGAACTTTTGAAAAGCAAAGATTTTCTCACAATCCTACATTTATTCTTCAGTGTGCTTTGAATATCCTGGGACATGTATCATTTAATTTAGAATCATAGAATCATAGAATCATAGAATGGTTAGGGTTGGAAGGGACCTTAAAGATCATCTAGTTCCAACTCCCCTGCCATGGGCAGGGACACCTTGCACTAGACCAGGTTGCTCAAA